>NC_091130.1:27682858-27855358 GCF_040183065.1 Periplaneta americana
TAACCAATTTAGTCCTGAACTGCTCACATTATTTTATATTTTTTTATCCAATTAGACTTAGGTTTCATTGTTTGTAGGAATCTTAAACATCTTTTCAAGCATTACAAAATTAGCTGGACACCGTGTGTCTTCATAGTACTATTATAGTATTTTATCTTAAAACTTCGTAAAATAATTAGACCTAATATTTGCAATTAATATTTGAGGAGAAAAATTCGCTCCGGCGCCGGGGATTGAACCCGGGCCCTTGGTTCTACGTACCAAGCGCTCTGACCACTGAGCTACGCCGAATCCAACCCACAGCACCGGATCGAATTCTCCTCCTTCAGTGTATCGTAAAATAAAATGAAAAATTAAATTATGAAGACTTCCAGCAGTGAAAACGTTTCCTTTCATTTATTTTTAACTTAAGCACTTCTAAGTACCACGTGTTCACCTTAGCGAGGACGTATTCCTGCCTTAGGACCCCGTACGTTCTACCTTTGTGCTGAGTATTAAATATTGCAGCAGTCCCCTTTGTGCCAGTGGATCTCCAGGTGAAAGTCTCTTGGCAACCGCAACAATACAAGTTTGCCCGGATTAGAGACACAATAGCTCCCCAACTTTGCGACCGAGCGCAGAGTTTCAGCATAACCGCTTTGTCACATTATGCATGATATGGCTTAATTACCACGACAGGGATGGCCAAGACCAGAGTCATCGACAGACGTAATCAGTTTTCTGTTTGATTTTGTTGTTACCTAACATTTATAGAATTGTAAGAACATTATTGTAGGGCAGACTTGGTAATTTCGTGATACTAAGGTTTTGGTGCAAAAATAAGGCTAAAAATAGTATTTTTAACGTACGTATATTGTTTTCGCTGAAAGAAAAATCCTAATGTAAACATAAGCACATTGCTGTCATACCCGTGATTGGCTCCCAGTTGAAACACTCACATGACGCAGGAAAATATAGTTCGTATTTGGAAACCATAATCTTGTATTATTTGGAAGTAAAAAATTGAATTCTAGTTGTTAAATACGATGAAATATATAACTTCACTCATATATAAAACGATATGTAAAAGAAAAGCTACATTTATATTTTGTTATGTACTATGAACGCGGTTGAATACCAACAGTAATACCGAGGTAGTCTGTTCTTGTAACAAGCTGGCGTCACTTGAGCTCCTAGTTGTTCACGTAAGCACATGGTACTGTAGTATGGCTTCTGCATCCTCAACTGTCCATTGTGAAGACATAAGACTTAAAAGTAATTTAATTGCAGTAATTATAAATTAAATGTTTCCTAAGCAAACGAATGCATAGTAGTGAGGTTAGACCTACTTGACGAGTAACGGGAAATGTTTAACATGAAACAGAATGTACAACAGTAGGCGGGAACACATACTGAGAATCTATGGTGCCAAAGAGCTGCCAATGAAGCCTCACTTCAATCACGTGCTATTGTTTACATTAGTATTTTTCTTACAGCGAAAAGATTATACATTTTTAAATTTCAGGAAGTTATGTCAGCATTTCTACCTCAAACAAATTTATACAATATTTACAAACAAGCAAAACATATAAACAAAAAAAATATCACTCTAGAAGGACTGGTATAATTTCGTGATAGTACAAGGGTCTTTTCGTGATAGTTCTTAAATTCAAATAATTTAGGCATATTCAGTCTAATTTTAAATTCCTCAGTCAGAAATCTACTTACAACCCAAACAATTAAAGCTCTTTCGGAATTTAGAAAGGTTTTGATATTTTTCATGAAACCACTGATGACACGATCGCCAAACATCTGCGTAATTAATTGTTTTGCAGGGTTACAGATGTGGGGTGGAGCGCCATCTTGCATGAAGATTATGTTTTCCATATCGTGCTTCCTCAGTCTAGGGATGACGAAGTTCTGTAACATGCTGTAGTAGCGCTCTCCGTTTACTGTAACAGTCAATCTTATGCCATTATTGTCCACACCTGTGGAGTAACGGTTAGCGCGTCTGGCCGAGAAACCAGATGGCCCGGGTTCGATTCCCTGTCGGGGAAAGTTACCTGGTTGGGGTTTTCCCTCAACCCAATATGAGCAAATGCAGGGTAACTTTCGGAGCTGGACCCCGAACTCATTTTACCGGCATTATCACCATCTCATTCAGACTCTAAATAACCTAAGATGTTGATAAAGCGTCGTAAAGTAACCCACTAAAAATTAATGGTGGAGCTAACACGCGTAATTGAGGTTCGTTTTCAGACCAAAGTCATCAGTAGGCACTTTCCAACAATGTGCCTCCGCGTTCTCCAGATTTCAATTCGGCCGACTTTCGGTTGTGGGGTTACCTGAAAGAACGAGTTTTCCTGACACATCCAACAACCCTACTGCAACTGAAAGATGCCATCTCGCAAGAAATGTCAATATTCCAAGACATTATCTGCAAAATGCTGTGCATGGTGTCGCAGACAGAATGTTGTACGTTGAACAAGAGAACGGCGGACATCTTCCCAGTGTCTTGCAAACTCCGTTGTTTGTCCAACACTGTGATGATTTTGTTTTTTCCCTACCTCAAGTATTATAATATTTATAGCGGTTTAATGTTTGAACTGACTTTTGAAGTACCCTATATAACGACTATGATTTTGTATACGCTGTATAAAAGTACTATAAACAGAGCTTACCAAGTCTTCGATTTAAATCAATGTCCACAAGGAACAGCGGGAAGTGTTTGACAATCACCCGGATCTTACCTAAAACAACAAAAAAGCCATCATTCAATACCGTACAAATACAAAAATCGAGACAATAAAATAAAAATACACACATTTAAACACAGTGGATCCCAAAAGAGCATTGCTCGTGTTTGGGAGTTAGTCCAATAGATGCAAACATTTATAAAATCTACCAAAATCAATTATTTGTCTTACAGAACAAACACAAAATATAGTACAGATAAGATGTAGAATAAGTTAGTAATTATTAATTACAAATAGTGAAGAAAAAATAATAAAGTTCAGCAAAAACAAAATGTGGAATCGTTTACTAGTTCTTAATTATAATCAGTAAGGAGTAAAAAATGGGATGTAGTAAAATAAATGTATAGAACCATTTAACTCGGCGGTGGTCGATGTATGAGCATTTTGATAAATATCGAATTTAAATGAAAATCATATCAAAATTGATGGACAGCAAATTCCGATCGAGAAGCATGCGGCAGAACGACCCCGGCCCGGTGGAAAGGCGAAGATAGAGGAATGACCGTGAGGAGTTGCACGAACGTATGGAAGAAATCTGTAGTGACCTCACCACAAGGTCACATCAAGAGTGTAATGTGTCAAACGAATAGGAGCGGTAATGTAGACGTGTGTGGTGTCAGCGAAAGAAATGTAGGCAACGTGAGACAACAGCTGGGAAAGGTTAATGTGCAAAAGAAAGTCGATAGGGATAAGGCGGAGAGCAGCAAGGATAAACCAGCATATAATCTAAGGAAATGGTGTGTCAGTGGAATGAAGGATTAATTAAGGGTGCAGTGAATATGGGTGAATAGTGTTTTAGTATGAGAAGGGTCATGATGAGTAATTTAATTAGTAGGAATCAGTAGGACGTATTGTAAATATAGGAAGAGTAGAGGAGCTAAAAGTAGGACTAGACTAGATAGGTATCAGTAGGACAAAAAAAAGTAATACAGATAGATGTAAAGCAAATAATAGAGGGTAGGCTTAGTTATAGTACAGTAAATGATTGTAGTGATATGTTAAATAAGTTTGTCTGTGAAAATGATGAATAGAAAAAGTAATTGTTACGTTGTTATTAGGAATAGGAAATAGTAGAAGGTAGGAGTAGAGGGAAAGAAGGAATATTTAATAAACGCAGAAATATAGGAAGTGTGGTGAACGAACATGAAAGACTTAGTGGGTGAACATTAAATGATGAAGAGATGTCGGTCATTAACATCGAGTATTGTACAAGTTGTAAATAGTATATGGAAGGGGCTGCTGGCCCGAATACTATATAAGTGAAGGGCCAGCAGGACCAAAAGTTTGAGTGAGAATAAACCATACCATACCATATCAAAATTGATGGGGTTGCCAATTTGTCTCTATCTCTAGCTGACTTCATATGTGTTGACTATTACTCGATAGAAAAATCTACTTTGAACGATACACGATACACTGTAAACAGATTTCTAATTCTATTCGGGTTTATTTTTCCGTTTAAAAATTCTCTGAATGCAGCATTTTGCCCTTACTAAAATTAAACAAGAACTTCTGTCTTGCAGTACAAAGCCAATTGAACATAAAGAGGTACCGGAAGTGTTAAAACAGATATGGCCATTATTTTGCAAGAAATATACAGAATGAGTCATAAGTAATGTCATTAGTTTCAGGGGGTTACTCTTCGAGATATTTCAAATAAAAAAGTTTAATACAATTTTGCTCATTTTTGCTTCCTTTCCGAGATTAAAATTATTTTATATGAAACATATTTTAGCATATGTAGGGAAAGCCATTGATTTTATTTCAAATGTGCTCAGTCAATTTAAGAGAGCAGTGTATTATGATACGTAATGCGAATGAAATAATTATAGTTTTGTCTTATAAATGTACGGAAATTTGATTCAAACAAATGTAACATTTTAAAATTCCTTTTCAGAACGAAAAGTTATATTTGTTAGGATCAATTTTCTGCACACCTAAGAGACAAAACTAAAATAGTTTCAATCATTTAATATCATAATATACTGCTCTCTTACATTGACTGAGCATATTTGGAATTAAATCAATAGCTTTCCTAAAATACGCTATGAAATGTTTATATATATATAAAAGAATTTTATCTGGAATAGGAAGCGAAAAATTGTATTAAACTATTTTGTTTTAAATCTCAAAGAATAACCTTCTGAATTAATGATATTACTTACAGTTTATATATTGTGATAAACCAAAACAAAACCTCAAGTTTGAAAAAAGTACGGTACCGATATGTGTTGTCACGTCAGCTCGATATTTGATCCCTCTCGAAAGTTATTAACAGGAAAAACCCAATGCTGTGCTAGTGTCAGCAAAAAGTCGAGCATGCGACCATCCGGACGACACTGTATAGAGATCTCTCCCGGTTAATATTTATTAATCATAGTTAATTTAGATTTAAAATAAATTAGAAAAGTGTTCCATAAAAATTAAATTATTTCTTTCTTATATCTACAGTGAAACCTGCCTTTGCGGTCACTTCATTTAAACGGCCACCTGACCAAAAGGCCAATTTTCTCTGGAACCAATTGAATTTTCCATAAGATCAATACAAATTCTCTCTTTATTTAGCGGCCACCTCTTGCGCCGGCCAACGGCCGGGGTCTATTTGGATTATAACTTGACTAAAACAGTTACTGGCCAACAAAAATTCTTTTCACAGATACTGTCTGACCTATTTTTTTTAATGGTTAGAGGACAGGAAGCAATGTCACGAGGACAATACCTAAGTGTACAACAGTACACCCTCCATATCTTGGGGTTAGTTGGTTACTGTTTTACGACTCTTGTCACTTTCCACTCCAAGCCTGCACAGCTTTAAATTCTTACTCGTTTTTAAAGGATGGAAACACGGACTTTTTCTATCGAAAATGTCACAGTATGTTTTAGGTCAGTAGTTAACCATTCGAATTTTTTTCTCCATTTGCGCCAGCTTTTACGAAATTTTTCTTCTTTTCATTCAGTTGAGTCAGAGGAATTGTGAAGTTAGTTTGAGAGAGAAATCATATCTAACAATAAATCTAGAGTGGTGTTAAGTTTAGAGGCGAGACGAAAAATGATTGAAGAAAGTGAGAAGGGAACATGTGCGAGAAAAATTGCAGAAATATTCAAATGTGGAAGGACACAAATAAACGGTATAATTAAGAATAAAGATGAAATATTAAAATAACGAGAGAAAAATATGCGTGATGGTCAAAAAAGGAAGAGAGAATCTGTGTTTAGTAATGTGAATGATTTCGTTTACGAATGGTTCAAGTGTGCGAGGGCGAAGAAATTGCCAGTAAGCGGGTCTATGATTCAAGAGAAAGGTCTTGAAATTACCAAATAATTCAATGTAAGCAATTTTTTGCTAGTAATGGGTGGTTAGAGCGGACATCACACGTCCAATCCCTTGATCAAGGTATTATCCATTAATTTAAACTGAGGTACCGTAAGCGAGTTTTGAAAATGCTAGTTGCAAGAATGGAAGAGGCTGACATTAATATGCACGATTGTTGTGTGCGCACAGTACTAAAAAGTCAATGAAATTCAGTATTTTCATGCTGATTCATAAAAACCGCCACCTGATAAAACGGCCATTTTACAAGGTAACTTCAGATGGCCGCTTTAGACAGGTTTCACTGTATGTATATTCAGTTTACAAATACCTGGGAACTAAAAATGAACGAGCGAGAAAGCAAGACTAACAGCGCCCGCAAAGCCGAAAATATTGCCTACGTCGTTGATGCAAAGACTGCGAACGTTCAAGACATCATCGGGAACGTCAAGCAGCCTTGAATCGTCACAGTTGTTTATACTCTGAAACCAGACTAAACTTTTACTTGTTTTGGCAACTGTTATATATGTATAAACAATCAAGTAGCCTTTCATTGTATAATAATCCGTTCCCCAATCTTTATTTAATTACTACGTCTTTACTGTAAGTTTAGTTTAAATGTAGTTCTGTTTATAAGTATGAATAAGAGTGTAATTGTATGTCTTATTTGAACTGTTGTATCAGTGAAGCGAGGTGAGTCAGTGAAGTTATGGTTTTACAGTGCAGTGAATAGTTCCGATCAGTGGTAATTTATAGCGTCAATGAAATGTGTTCTATAGTGTCAGTGAAATGTATTATATAGTGTCAGTGAAATGTGTCATAGTACCAGTACAGTGAGTGAGATGAGAGTAAAGTGAAAGATTATTATCAGTACCAATGTGAAACTTATGTAGGGCGTATATAGCCTATGTATGTAGGCTGTAATGTAAAATTAGGTTATTTTATGTATTATTGTATTGTGTATTCTAATTTCATTATGTATTGTAATTTTATTGTGTACTGTTTACATTGTGTGTACTACTGCCACAGAGTGCTTGCCCACTTGCAGTGTAAATACATACATACATACATACATACATACATACATACATACATACATACATACATACATACATACATACATACATACATACATACATACATAAATACATACATACATACATACATACATACATACATACATACATACATACATAAATACATACATACATACATACATAAATACATACATACATACATAAATACATACATACATACATACATAAATACATAAATACATAAATACATACATACATAAATACATACATACATACATAAATACATAAATACATACATACATACATACATACATAAATACATACATACATAAATACATACATACATAAATACATACATACATACATAAATACATACATACATACATAAATACATACATAAATACATACATACATACATAAATACATACATAAATACATACATACATAAATAAATACATACATACATACATACATACATACATACATACATACATACATACATACATACATACATACATACATACATACATACATACATACATACATACATACATACATACATACATACATACATACATACATACATTATTAAAAGGCTCGAGATCAAGTGTACAATCTCAAGTAAAAAAAAATTAGCGCTTTATTTAACGTTATATTTTATGTTTCTTAGAAATGCAAATTTATTCAAGTTTTTTTCTATTTGTATAACCATAGGTAATATCTGATAATAGAATCAGAAGATTTTGGTAACTATGATACTGTTTTGTTTTGTCTTTTCGTATCAAATAAACATTTCTAATGTTATTTATTTCAATGATTTATGTTATTCAAAGTTACGAAATCTTTCCACGCCGACCAAATGCTATTTCGAGAGTGATGAGCAAGACTCGAAGCGCAGGGGAGTTACGAGACGAGACTCGAAAGACAAATGCAACGAACACAAGAAACGAGAGCGACATTAGTTTTGTTCATTTCTACTGGAACCTTTATAATGAAATATTATACAGGAATACTATGATGTGTAAGAAGTAATAATGAGCAGTTCGTATTTTATTGACAACTCTGAAAGCTTGTATTTCCGTGAATACTTCGATATTAATTTTTATGCTCGACCATGCCGAAATGTAGTAATTATACACCTGGTAGCAGTCATTTAATGGACCTCATTAAAGTACACCTATTCATTAAAGTTCAGGTGTTCCACCAATCAGAAAATATCATTGTAGCAATATGAAAGCGCAAGGATCGATTATTCTCGGATATGCAATCGAAAGACAACTAGTTCTGTTACTATAATAATTAGCATCTATTGTATATAATATTCAAATAAATTCAATTTGTCATCTCGTTTTTCAATGTCTAATTCAATTTCAAGGTTATATCAAGATTAATGTTTATTTTACTCTCTAGATTATTATCAAGGTCAATGTCGACATTTGTTTCTCGGAAAAAATCAATACTTTCGCGTCTGCGCACATCTCATAATTTACGAGGTTTGCACCGCTCCTCGGTCAGATAAGAATAACAGGAATACTTGTGAATAATTTCAAGTTAAAAAATAATATGGTCGAGCATAAAAAGTCGTATGAAACTTGACTATAATGGAAATTAAGACGCTCGTATGAAAATTATGAAACTCGCTTGCGCTCATTTCATGAACATACTCGCGTCTTAATTATTACCATTCTAGGCTCGTTGCATAATGTACTATTGTAGCATCACAAGGATTGAGGCAGGAAACGCTGATTATCATCAAATGTCTTACTTACTTACAAATGGCTTTTAAGGAACCCGAAGGTTCATTGCCGCCCTCACATAAGCCCGCCATCGGTCCCTATCCTGTGCAAGATTAATCCATTCTCTATCATCATATCCCACCTCCCTCAAATCCATTTTAATATTATCCTCCCATCTACGTCTCGGCCTCCCTAAAGGTCTTTTTCCCTCCCGTCTCCCAACTAACACTTTATATGCATTTCTGGATTCTCCCATACGTGCTACATGCCCTGCCCATCTCAAACGTCTGGATTTAATGTTCCTAATTATATCAGGTGAAGAATACAATGCGTGCAGTTCTGCGTTGTGTAACTTTCTCCATTCTCCTGTAACTTCATCCCGCTTAGCCCCAAATATTTTCCTAAGAACCTTATTCTCAAACACCCTTAACTTATGTTCCTCTCTCAGAGTGAGAGTCTAAGTTTCACAACCATAAACAACAACCGGTAATATAACTGTTTATAAATTCTAACTTTCAGATTTTTTGACAGCAGACTAGATGATAAAAGCTTCTCAATCGAATAATAACACGCATTTCCCATATTTATTCTGTGTTTAATTTCCTCCCGAGTGTCATTTATATTTGTTACTGTTGCTCCAAGATATTTGAATTTTTCCACCCCTTCGAAGGATAAATCTCCAATTTTTATATTTCATTTCGTACAATATTCTGGTCACGAGACATAATCATATACTTTGTCTTTTCGGGATTTACTTCCAAACCGATCGCTTTACTTGCTTCAAGTAAAATTTCCGTGTTTTCCCTAATCGTTTGTGTATTTTCTCCTAACATATTCACGTCATCCGCATAGACAAGAAGCTGATGTAACCCGTTCAATTCCAAACCCTGCCTGTTATCCTGAACTTTCCTAATGGCATATTCTAGAGCGAAGTTAAAAAGTAAAGGTGACAGTGCATCTCCCTGCTTTAGCCCGCAGTGAATTGGAAAAGCGTCAGATAGAAACTGACCTATACGGACTCTGCTGTATATCAAATGTCTTAGTTCCGAAATTTATAGGATGAATAACTGGGGACGATGTAACACTGCATTGCATGCAGGATTCTGGATGCGAAGTGACACCAAGGACAAGGGTCAGGCAGGTGCCGAGCAGAGGTCCACATTATTACAGGCTTAAATATTAAAGAAACGCACGCATGTAAAAATTAGCCGGCCAGTTTCAAGGAACTCTGATTAGTAGCTGACTTCCTAATGTGGAGATTAAAAATGCATTCGTAATGAGCAAGCCCACACGCTAGGATGTGAGAATGATGGGGGAACGACCACGTCCATATCGCGTATATTTCATTCTAGGAAGAACTTTTATTAAGGGATAATTTCGTGAAAACAACAGAAATCCATTTAGGACGTCCCACAAGGTTGAAACTAGACATTATTATATTCAGCGGCCGACTGGAAATGGGATTAGAGCTGTTAAAGTCGCAAACGAACCATTCTTATTTCCCAGTTCAGTGCTGGGATTGGGAAATGCAGAGTCGCAGATATATGGCTACGCAGAAGGGAGGCTAGAAGGAAGAAGGAAGAAACTAAGAGCGGGACAGACTGTACAACGATTCATTGCAGGAAATATGATGTGTATCAGCTTTACTGACTTCGTTTTACAGCGAAAATGTGAAGAATGAATAAGTGCATCCATTAGTTAATGAGTAAAGGAATACTTAAATGAATGAGTGAATAAGTTAATGAATAACTGAGTGAAAGAGTAAATGAATGGCTGAACGGGTAAATAAATGAGTGTACGGTTAAATAGACGATTGAAGGAACGAATAAATGATTGATTCGGCGAACCAGTAAATGAATGAGTGAAGTAAATTAATGAGTAAGTGAACGAGTAAATAAATAAGTGAATGGAGTAAATTAATGAGTAAGTAAACGAGTAAATAAATGAGTGGAGTAAATTAATGAGTAAGTGAGCGAGTAAATAAATGAGTGGAGTAAATTAATGACTTTGTGGAGTAAATAAATTAGTGGTGTAAATTAAAGAATAATTGGAGTAAATACATGAATAAGTGGAGTAAATAAATCAGTGAAGTAAATTAAGGAGTAAGTAAACGATTAAATAAATGAGTTGAGTAAATTAATGAATAAGTAGAGTAAATAAATGAGTGGAGTAAATTAATGAATAAGTGGAGTAAATAAATGAGTGGAGTAAATTAATGAATAAGTGACCGAGTAAATAAATGAGTGGAGTAAATTAATGAGTAAGTGACCGAGTAAATAAATGAGGGGAGTAAATTAATGAATAAGTGGAGTAAATTAATGAATAATTGAAGGAAATAAATGAATAAGTGGAGGAAATAAATGAATAAGTGGAGTAAATAAATCAGTGAAGTAAATTAATAAGTAAACGATCAAATAAATGAGTTGAGTAAATTAATGAATAAGTGGAGTAAATAAATGATTAAGTGACCGAGTAAATAAATGAGGGGAATAAATTAATGAATAAATGGAGTAAATAAATGAGTGGCGTAAATTAATGAGTTAGTGAACGAGTAAATAAATGAGTGGAGTAAATTAATGAATAATTGGAGTAAATAAATGAATACTTACTTACTTACATACAAATGGCTTTTAAGGAACCCGAAGGTTCATTGCCGCCCTCACATAAACCCGCCAGCGGTCCCTATCCTGTGCAAGATTAATCCAGTCTCTATCATCATGCCCCACCTCCCTCAAATCCATTTTAATATTATCCTCCCATCTACGTCTCGGCCTCCCTAAAGGTCTTTTTCCCTCCGGCCTCCCAACTAACACTCTATATGCATTTCTGGATTCGCCCATACGTGCTACATGCCCTGCCCATCTCAAACGTCTGGATTTAATGTTCCTAATTATGTCAGGTGAACAATACAATGCGTGCAGTTCTGTGTTGTGTAACTTTCTCCATTCTCCTGTAACTTCATCCCGCTTAGTCCCAAATATTTTCCTTAGCACCTTATTCTCAAACACTCTGAACCTATGTTCCTCTCTCAGAGTGAGAGTCCAAGTTTCACAACCATACAGAAGAACCGGTAATATAACTGTTTTATAAATTCTAACTTTCAGATTTTTGGACAGCAGACTGGATGATAAGAGCTTCTCAACCGAATAATAACACGCATTTCCCATATTTATTCTGCGTTTAATTTCCTCCCAAGTGTCATTTATATTTGTTACTGTTGCTCCAAGATATTTAAATTTTTCCACCTCTTCGAAGGATAAATCTCCAATTTTTATATTTCCATTTCGTACAATATTCTGGTCACGAGACATAATCATATACTTTGTCTTTTCGGGATTTACTTCCAAACCGATCGCTCTACTTGCTTCAAGTAAAATTTCCGTGTTTTCCCTAATCGTTTGTGTATTTTCTCCTAACATATTCACGTCATCCGCATAGACAAGAAGCTGATGTAACCCGTTCAATTCCAAACCCTGCCTGTTATCCTGAACTTTCCTAATGGCATATTCTAGAGCGAAGTTAAAAAGTAAAGGTGATAGTGCATCTCCCTGCTTTAGCCCGCAGTGAATTGGAAAAGCATCAGATAGAAACTGACCTATACGGACTCTGCTGTATGTTTCACATTTTAATTAATCGAACTAGTTTCTTGGGAATACCAAATTCAATAAGAATATCATATAATACTTCCCTCTTAACCGAGTCATAAGCCTTTTTGAAATCTATGAATAACTGATGCACTGTACCCTTATACTCCCATTTTTTCTCCATCATCTGTCGAATACAAAAAATCTGATCAATAGTCGATCTATTACGCCGAAAACCGCACTGATGATCCCCAATAATTTCATCTACGTACGGAGTTAATCTTCTCAAAAGAATATTGGACAAAATTTTGTACGACGTCAACAAAAGTGATATTCCTCGAAAGTTACCACAGTTGGTTTTGTCCCCCTTTTTAAAAATAGGTACAATTATGGACTCCTTCCATTGTTCTGGTACAATTTTCTTTTCCCGAATAGCAAGTACAAGTTTATAAATTTCGCTATATAATGCACTCCCACCCTCTTGTATTAATTCTGCTGGAATTTGATCGATACCTGGAGACTTGTACTTTTTCAGATTTTCTATCGCAATTTCGACTTCTGAAAGCGTGGGTTTGGGTATAAATGGCTCAGCAGTTTGTATTTCAATTTCGTCCCGATAATTTCTATTTGGCCTATGTACATTTAGTAGTTGCGCAAAATAGTTTTTCCAACTGTTTAGGATTGATGGAGAGTCTGCAAGCAAGTCACCATTCTCATCCTTCATCACGTTTACCCTTGGCTGATATCCGTTCTTAAATTCCTTTATACCCTCATATAAATCTCGAATGTTTTTATTCTTACTATTTGTTTCTACCTCATTCAGTTTTTCCTTCAAGTAACCTCTCTTTTTATTCCTAAGTGTACGACTTGCTTCCCGTCTTTCATTGAAATAATTATCTCTTTTCTCCTCAACTGGATCCTGTAAGAATTTCAATTTTGCCTGTTTCCTTCTTTCTACTACCATGCAACAATCTTCATCAAACCACGGTTTCTTTTTCTTAGTTTCATAATAACCTATGCTCTGCTCAGCTGCAATTTGGTACTATCTCTGATATTTTCCCACACGCTATTAACATCTAATTCTTTCTCAACTTCGTCGGAACTTTCTAAAGTGGCAAACCTATTCGAAATTTCGACCTGATAATTTTGCTTAGCTTCCTCGTCCTTTAATTTCAAAATATTGAATTTAGTAATATTAACTTGTTGCTCTACTCGCTTGGCTACTGATAATCTTTCTCTTAATTCTCCAATCACCAAATAATGGTCAGAATTACAGTCTGCACTCCTAAAAGTTCGAATATCTACTATACTAGTATGTCTCCGTTTATCTATCAAGATATGATCTATTTGGTGTAAATAAATGAATGGCGTAAATTAATGAGTAAGTGAACGAGTAAATAAATGAGTGGAGTAAATAAATGAGAGGCGTAAATTAATGAATAAGTGGAGTAAATAAAAGAGTGGAGTAAATTAATGAGTAAGTGAACGAGTAAATAAATGAGTGGAGTAAATTAATTAATAAATGGAGTAAATAAATGAGTGGCGTAAATTAATGAGTAAGTGTAGTAAATAAATGAGTGGAGTAAATTAATGAATAAATGGAGTAAATAAATGAGTGGAGTAAATTAATGAGCAAGTGAACGAGTAAATAAATAAGTAAATAAATAAATGATTGAAGTATATTAATGAAAAAGTGAACGAATAAATAAATGAGTGGAGTACATTAATGAGTAAGTGAACGAGTAAATAAATGAGTGGAGTAAATTGATCAGTAAGTGAACGAGTAAATAAATGAGTGGAGTAAATTAATGAGTAAGTGAACGAGTAAATAAATGATTGGAGTAAATTAATCAGTAAGTGAACGAGTAAATAAATGAGTGGAGTAAATTAATGAGTACGTGAATGAGTAAATAAATGAGTGGAGTAAATTAATGAGTACGTGAATGAGTAAATAAATGAGTCGAGTAAATTAATGAGTAAGTGAACGAGTAAATAATTGAGTGGAGTAAATTAATGAGTAAGTGAACGAGTAAATAATTGAGTGGAGTAAATTAATGAGTAAGTGGACGGATAAATAAATGAGTGGAGTAATTAATGAATAAGTGAACGAATAAATAAATGAGTGTAGAAAATTTATGAGTAAATGAAATAATAAATAAATGAGTGGAGTAAATTAATGAGTAAGTGAACGAGTAAATAAGTGAGTGGAATAAATTAATGAGTGAGCAAAGAAGTTAATGAATGATTAAATGAACGAGTAAAATGATGACTCAACGGGTAAACAGACGATTGAAGGAACGAGTAAATGATTGATTCAGCGAACGAGTAAATGAATCATTGAACGAGTAAGTGAATGGATGAATGAGCGAGTGAATTAATGATTTAGTGAACGACTAAATGAATAATTGAATGAAGGACTACATGAATGAATAATTTAACTAATAAATGAATGAGTGAACGAGTGAACGATTAAATGAATCAGTGAACAAACAAATAAATTATTGAACGAGTAAATGAATTAGGAAACGTGTAATTGAATGAATGAGTGAACGAATGAATGAATGAATGAATGAATGAATGAATGAATGAATGAATGAATGAATGAATAAGTGACCACTAAATGAATGACTGAATGAATGACTAATGTAATTTTAATCATTTCCATTTTTCATGCTTAACACTCGTGTGGGTTATCCACAAGTACGTATCTACTGTAAATGAGCTGTTCAGAGCAGAAGTGGTGCAAGTAAAAAATGGGTAATGAGGGTTAAAGTAAACACTCTGTAAAATACAGCGTAAAGTTGCAATTAATATTCAATTTATTTAAACTATTAGTAGTCAGCGGATAGCACGAAAGACATATTAATTGCTACTTTGCGCTGTACTTTACAGAATTTTTACTTTAAACCTCATTACCCAATTTTGACTTTCACCACTTCTGCTCTGAACGACTCAATATTGCTTTCTAAAAAGTCTTTATTGTGATGTTAATGTGGTATTCTAAGAGTTACGACACCACATCCTATCTGTGAGAATTATTTCGCCGCTTTGCTTTTATAAACCAAATATCTGCTGCCGTTCTATAGCAAGGCCACAACCCTGGCCGGATTACGAGAGCGGGGCAAGAACAACAGGGAATCCCCCAAATCCCCTCCGGTGTAATCTCTACACTAATGTGGTTCCTGGTCAGGGCACAGCCATTTATCTGTGAGCTCCTAGTTCCCTCTTCCTGCAACCCACAATAACAGATTCAAGGTTACAGGGTAACCGACTACATACAAAGCCACTGGAAACGTTTTGCCAGATCTCAGAAGAGTGTTCGGGATTTGAACTAGAACTTAAGAACAGAGAAACATAGCTGACCATAGACACAGCGAGAAATAATTGAAGAGGTGGATTCCAAACTGGCCTATGTCCAAATGACAAGTTATGAGAACAGTGACAAAACTGATAAAATAAATTTGACGCCCTAAGTTTTTTTTTTTTCAAACACCTCTAAGGCAAAACTTAGGAGAGTCTGTTGAATGAACTTACACAGCTATACAGGATGATTTTCAAGGAGTTACCGCCACTTAAGGAGCTTATTTTTGAAGACATCTGAGCATAAACTGTCATATAAACATGAATATTAACACAATGAAGTTATCATTCATTCTTTCATTCATAGTTTTCTGTCAAAGGGCAGATTTCACTGCAAACCCAGCATTCTCAACTCCTTCCTCTTTCCTGACGTCCTCCTTGTCTTCGCACTTGATCCATAAATCTTAATATCGTCTACCGTCTTATATCTTTTAGGCGTAATAGATCGACTATTGATCAGATTTGTTGTATTCGACAGATATTGGAGGAAAAAATTGGGAGTATAAGGGTACAGTACATCAGTTATTCATATATTTCAAAAAGGCATATGACTCAGTTAAGAGAGAAGTTTTATATAATATTCTTATTGAATTTGGTCTTCACAAGAAACTACTTCGATTAATTAAAAAGTGTTTCAGTGAAACTTACAGCAGAGTCCGTATAGGGCAGTTTCTATCTGATGCTTTTCCAATTCACTGTGGGCTAAAGCAGGGAGATGCAGTATCACCTTTACTTTTTAACTTTGCTCTAGAAAATGCCATAGGAAAGTTCAGGATAACAGACAGGGTTTGGAATTGAACAGGTTACATCACCTCTATGCAGATGATTTGAATATGTCAGGAGAAAATGCACAAACGATTAGGGAAAACACGGAAATTTTACTTGAACCATGTAAAGCAATAGGTTTAGAAGTAAAGCCCGAAAAAACAAATTATATGATTATGTCTCGTGACCAGAATATTATACGAAATGGAAACATAAAAATTGGAGATTTATTCTTCAAAGAGGTGAAAAATGTCAAATATCTTGGAGCAAAAGTAACAAATATACATGACACTCGGGAGAAAATTAAACGCAGAATAAACTATGGGAAATGCCTGTTATTATTCGGTTGAGAAGCTGTCAAAAATCTGAAAGAATTTATAAAACAGTTATACAAATATTACCGGTTGTCTTTTATGGTTGTGAAACGTGGACTCTCTCTTTGAGAAAGGAACAGAGATTAAGGGTGTTTGAGAATGAGATTCTTAGGAAAGTATTTGGGGCTAAGAGGTATGAAGTTACAGGAGAACTGCACGCAATGTATGCTTCACTTGACATAATTAGGAACATTAACTCCAGATGGGCAGGGCATGTAGACCTGAGCGAATCCAGAAATGCATATAGTGTGCTAGTTGGGAGACCGGAGGTAAAAATACCTTTGGGGAGGCCGAGATGTAGATGGGAAGATAATATTAATGTGGATTTGAGAGAGGCGAGATATCTTGCACAGGATAGGGACCGATGGCGGGATTATATGAGGGCGGCAATGAACCTGCAGATTTCTTAAAAGCCATTTGTAAGTAAGTAAGTAAGTATCGTCTGATATCTTATACCGCCCCAAACTCTTCTCCCATTCACAATTCCTTTCAGTGCATCCTTCAGTAGGCAGTTTCTTCTTAGCTCAACAAATTACTTTTCCTCTTCCAGATCAGTTTCAGTATCATTCTTTCTTCACTCTCTCTTTCCAGGAGAGCTTCATTTCTTAATCTGTCTGTCCATTTCACACACTCCATCCTTCTACATATCTATTTAATAAGTATTTTTCTAATAAATTTATAATGAATGTGAACAAGGAAGAATAAATTTTTGCATGAAAGATGCAGGTGAATTTATTTATTTATATTTATTTATTTAAATTTATTTATTTATTTATTTATTTAAATTTATTTATTTATTTATTTATTTAAATTTATTTATTTATTTATTTATTTAAATTTATTTATTTATTTATTTAAATTTATTTATTTATTTATTTAAATTTATTTATTAATTTATTTAAATTTATTTATTTATTTATTTAATCTGACAGAATTAAGGCCATAAGACCTTCTCTTCCATCCTACCAGATAGCATATATAAATACAAAAAAGAAATACAGACGCTGATGAAAATATAACAAATTAAATTAAAGCCCTATAGAGGGTCAACAGGGTCAAAAGTACACTATAGAGCTCTCATCGAGCTAATATAAGAAAAAAAGAAAGAAAAGCAGAGATAGCAATGATGATAGTGATAAATAATAATAATAATAATAATAATAATAATAATAATAATAATAATAAATACATTATATATTAATTGTCAATTTTACAACAGCATAGTTACAATATTTATTATATTTCATGGGTTAAGCCGAAGTTGCGCAACCTGACAGATGATCAACAAGCAATTCCATGAACTAGAATGTGATTCTTCAATTTAAATTTGAATTTTGATATTGTCCAACAGTCTCTGACATGGTCAGGGAGAGAATTCCAGAGGCGTGGAATCGATATGCTGAAAGATGATGAGTAGAAGGATGTTATTGTATGTAATTTTTGTTTTCATTATAATATTTTCGAATATGATTACTTCAGTCTCTCGTCAACTTTCGAGACTTCGTAAATTCATTATGCAAAAATAAACTACACAAATTTTATTTTTTTTTTCAAATCAGATATAGTGGGGCCTCAGGTCTCATGTAAGCGCAATGTGTTCATTATCAAGTAATGAAAGGATTATCAACTTCCTGAAAAGGCGGGCAACACAAGAGACCTATTTATAGAACAGCAACTATAGCAACAAAATTGTGTGCCAGAATGTCTGTGATGCCACGTCACTTGATAAAAATCAAATTACACGGCTGAGAGCTCCACAGAATGTATAGGGCGTTGTCACGTAAAAGGGTAATTCACAACCTAACTACAAACTGCTAACAAATTTTTGGTTAGCGTGTGTAACGTTATTTCTCATATCATACAAAAATTAACTGACTGGGTATGGTGCTTCTCTACATCATTTAAGGCGAAATGAGAGCAAAACGCGTCCAAAACATGACAGTGACTTGATACCAACTACTTGCTTAGGTAACATGGGCAGTAAACTCACAAGGAGGGGACACGCTCTCTATATCACCGAATTAATTAAGATTTTGTGTCATTAAAAAGTACAGGGACATCATTTTGTTTTTACTAACATTTTTAATATTAACTTGCCTATACCTCTGCATCAACGCCGTTTGCTACCCCCCTTCCACGACTGGAGTTCGATGATACTGGCGTAATATACAAACAAATCACTTTACTATGTATAGGAGGGAAGAAAAATAGTTCATCCATTTACGTAAACTAGGAAATATTACGCTTTTGAGTTTGATCATTTTCATTTGGTTTTTGTTTAACCAAAATTCAGTACAGTATTAACAATGAGTGTTTTTACTCACGAACTGAGTTTTCCATGTGGACGTATTCGTTATGCAGTGTATATTATACTGTCTATAGCACATTAGCGTAAAATATAGAGAATGAAGTTAAATTGAAAAATAATCATAAACTGGATATTTAAACACATTTTTGAAAATAGTGGCCGTTCATTTCGATACAGGCTTCAGTTCTAATGTGCATATTATCGCACTATAGACTATTGTACGTAATTCCAATTACCAGGTTCGTACTTCGTATCAGTAACTCATGTTGAAATAATTCTGTACCTACTCTATAACAGAGTACCTTACGTACTGTAAATTCAATCTTCACTTCTGCCCGATCCGAAAAGATAAAATTACTCAGACATGCTATCTACTGTCCGTCCAAGTGATTACTTCCCAGCGTCGTAGAAAGGGAGGAAATCACTTGACAGTTAATTGCTTAAGGAGGCCCTTTTATTTAAATTATGTTAAACAGTTGTATAATATTACGTAGACGTCCAATTCCTAACATAAATTAATGTTCTCAGAAAAGAGCTAAGACAGCCCAGCCACTAGCATTTACAGAGAGGTGAATAGAAGCAGGTTGGGGAAACCGGGATGCGACGTAGGCAAATGGAAAATGATGCAATATTGAAAGCTCTTTCGTCACTGGAAAACGTGAACATATTTTTGGAACGCACTGTTTACTATGACCGTAAGGCTACTTTGACTGTATATACGGTTTTGGATCTGTATGGAGGACGGTTGAACTTAATTAGTAGAAGGGGTGGGAGTGAAGTACATTCAAAAACTCAGGTACAATAAAAATTGAAGTAAAAATAAAATGATGTCCCTGTACAAACAAATCACTTTACTATGTATAGGAGGGAAGAAAAGTAGTTCATCCATTTACGTAAACTAGGAAATATTACGCTTTTGAGTTTGATCATTTTCATTTGGTTTTTGTTTAATCAAAATACAGTACAGTATTAACAATGAGTATTTTTACTCACGAACTGAGTTTTCCATGTGGACGTATTCATTATGCAGTGTATATATTATACTGTCTACAGCACATTAGCGTATAATATAGAGAATGAAGTTAAATTGAAAAATAATCATAATATGGATATTTAAACACATTTTTGAAAATGGTGGCCGTTCATTTCGATACAGGCTTCAATTATAATGTGCATATTATCGCATTATAGACTATTGCACCTAATCCCAATTACCAGTTTCGTTCTTCGTACTAGTAACTCATGTTCAAATAATTCTGTACCTACACTATAAAAGAGTACCTTACGTACTGTAAATTCAATCTTCACTTCTGCCCGATCCGAAAAGATAAAATTACTCAGACATACTATCTACTGTCCGTCCAAGTTGTTATGTCGTAGGGTCGTAGAAAGGGAGGAAATCACGTGACAGTTAATTACTTAACGAGGCCCTTTTATTTAAGTTATTTCAAACAGTTGTATAATATTACGTAGAGTCCAATTTCTAACAGAAATTAATGTTCTCAGAAAAGAGCTAAGACAGCCCAGCCACTAACTGGCGAATAAAAGCTGGTTGGGAAACCGGGATACGACGTAGGCAAATGGACGACAGAACCTGTGCGAAAATGATTCAATATTGAAAGCTCTTTCGTCACTGGAAAACGCGAAAATATTTTTGGAACGTCCTGTTTACTATGACCGTAAGGCTACTATAATATGCGGTCTTGGATCTGTGTGTAGCACGGTTGAACTACATTAGAGAAGGGGTGAGAATGAAGTACATTAAAAACTCAGGTATAATAAAAATTGAAGTAAAAGTAAAATGATGTCCCTGTATAAGACGTACTGTTTAAAATCATACCTGGTACGGGTGGCCAATGACCTCTCATTTTGGAAATATAAGCCATTGTTTGTGACATACTTCCGTTAGGTGCCTAATAGGGAAGCGTTAGACTGTGTAAGAGCGTACCTCATATGGTTGGATGCTGAGTTGTCATCCGGGCAACCTAAGTTCGAATCCTAATGCAGTCTCATTTTTAAAGCTTGATATAATTATTATTATTATCATTATTATTATCATCATTATTTTTATTATTTTTATTATTATTATTATTATTATTATTATTTTTATTATTATTTTTAATATTATTATTATTATTATTATTATTATTATCATTATTTCAATTTACTATCAGTTGTCAGCTCCTATATTCAAAGCCATGTTGAAATATGCGTGGTGTGCATCAAAATTAATAAACGAACGAGAAGTGTTTGTGAATGTGAAGGATATCTGTTTCGCAGCAAAAGTGCGGAGAAATGTGTGTGACTATGGACAACCTTCTTTCATTTGCTGTGCGTGGTGCAGGAAATATGTATGTTTTGTGTGGTTTTATGACGTTTATCATAATGAATCATGTACAAAATGAAGTGGAATAGAAACAGAACAGACACCAGTGACACAGCTTACCTGCCTACGTAAGCAATATTTCATTGTTTCTCCTTTACAATACAATGTTAGTTAAAACATGATCAAGCCTTCAATACATTGAGAAATATGATATATGTAAATAGATAATTCTGATCACACTATTAATCATTATTAAAAGAAAAAATATAGGACCAGTTAAGATTCGAATACAGGTTGCCTGGATAACAACTCAGCACCCAACCATATTATGAGCTATGCTGTTACACAGTCTAATGCTTCCCTATTAGACACCTAACAGAAGTATGTCACAAACAATAGCCAATATTTTCTAAACGAGGGCTCATTGGCCACCCATACCAGGTATGACTTTAAACAGTACTTCTTGTACTGGGTGTTCAGTTCAAAATGTGTCATGGCTCGCTGTATGCCGTCATGTGGCTAGCCGATGAGCCTAGGGAATTCAATGTTCCTACACTTCCGCAGAGGTGTATAATCTGTGAGGCAGAGAAGTTGCCTAGCAAGTACGGCGTTCATTCTGAAGAGTACGTGCCGATACGTACGGTAACGCCGGTAGTGGCAGGAATGTGAACTGTTTGGAAATACGTACTATCGGGATATGGGGAGAGGGTTAAGACGATTACTTACGTATTTGTTGACATTAACTTCGACGGTCAACATGGACACGGAGCATTTGATTTGAGTTGTGGAATGTTACCGTACGCAACCGATGATAACAAATACCCTGCGTACGACTTGCCGGCGCAAAACACAGTTTGAAAGAGGTTATGGTAGCACACAGACCGTACAGACCGCCATCTGTTGCTACGACGTTCAAGTTATACCGTACACGTTCTCAAGTTCAGATTGAAGAACGCCTTAAATAATAGGCAACTTCTCTAACATATAAGCTGAAACTCGCTTCAAATCGGTGACCCAACAACAGTGACGTCATGACACACTTTGAAATGAACACCCAGTACTTTCATCTCACACAATCTTATTCCATTCTGTGATACACAGAGCGTGTCCTCTCCTTGATAGAAGAAACTAATCATTTACAATTATCTGACATTTTTCTTGGTATATAATACTGTATTTTATAATTTGTCAATAAGAGACTTTGAGAAAATATCAAACTTTCTTCTATGCCACACTTTGACCTCACAAAAGAGCGAAAATAAACCTCCCACGTAAATCCCCAATAAGATCTCGATACAGGCTGGCCTCTGTTTACCCTCGACGAATTAATCTCTAATCTCGGAGTAATTTGATGAACCCCAGGCTGCGTGGTTCGAGGAGTGGGAAGAATTAAAGACTGCGGCTAGATGATCCTGGCGTATGACTCTTTATTTCAGAGACACGCGAGGGAGGGCTTTATTGGAAACTTAAGTTAAGTGGGATTACATCTTCAAAGGGATGGAAACTTAATTACTCACGTTTCCCCTCCCCTCCGTTCCGCACTAAACCTAGCAAGTAATCACGTGACGTCATACAAAGGGATAATCTTCGTTGGGAAAGGAAGCAGTTTTTCAAAAGCGTGTTTTAATTTTGATGCGGTGGTTTGAAAAGAACACAGTTCTGTATCCTGATGGATAATCTAGGAATGACAGTGAGGCCACGAGAATAAATAGGCCGATCAGGTCTGGAGACTAACTCGTTTGAACACGTCGAAAGAGGGTCCTTGATATGAACATACAGAGTATAATATACTGTATATACATTTGTAATTATACATGTACATATTCATACTGTATTAAAATAAATAGATGAATAAATAAATAAACAAATAAATAATAGATAAATAAATTACTGCATTAATGAATATATAGTTCAATAGATAAATAAATGGATAGATAGATGAATAAATAAATAAACAAATGGATAGATAAATGAATAAAAAAATGAATAGATAAATAAATACATCTTACTAATTTCAATTTCGCAAACATCTTCCCAATCTAATTTACGCAAACATCTTCCCAATCTCAATTTCGCAAACATTTTCCCAATCTCATTTACGCAAATATCTTCCCAATCTCAATTTCGCAAACATCTTCCCAATCTCATTTACGCAAGCACTTCCCAACCTCAATTTCGCAAACATCTTCCCAATCTAATTTACTCAAACATCTTCCGAAACTCAATTTCGCAAAAATCTTCCAAATCTCATTTATGCAAACATCTTCCCAATCTCAATTTCGCAAACATCTTCCCAATCTCATTTACGCAAACATCTTCCCAATCTTAATTTCGGAAACATCTTCCCAATCTCAATTTCGCAAAAATCTTCCCAATCTCATTTACGCAAACATCTTCCCAATCTCATTTACGCAAACATCTTCCCAATCTTAATTTCGGAAACATCTTTCCAATCTCATTTACGCAGACATCTTCCCAATCTTAATTTCGGAAACATCTTCCCAATCTCATTTACGCAAACATCTTCCCAATCTCATTTACGCAAACATCTTCCCAATCTTATTTACGCAAACATCTTTCCAATCTTAATTTCGCAAACATCTTCCCAATCTCATTTACGCAAACATCTTCCCAATCTTAATTTCGGAAACATCTACCCAATCTCATTTACGCAAACATCTTCCCAATCTCATTTACGCAAACATCTTCCCAATTTTAATTTCGGAAACATCTTCCCAATCTCAATTTCGCAAACATCTTCCCAATCTCATTTACGCAAACATCTTCCCAATCTCAATTTCGCAAACATCTTCCCAATCTTAATTTCGGAAACATCTTCCCAATCTCATTTACGCAAACATCTTCCCAATCTCATTTACGCAAACATCTTCCCAACCTCAATTTCGCAAACATCTTCCCAATCTAATTTACGCAAACATCCTCCTAATCACATTTACGCAAACATCTTCTCAATCTCAATTTCACAAACATCTTCTCAATCTCAATTTCGCAAACATCTTCCCAATCTAATTTAAGCAAACATCCTCCTAATCTCCTTTACGCAAACATCTTCCCAATCTCAATTTCGCAAACATCTTCCCAATCTCAATTTCGCAAACATCTTCCCAATCTCAACTTCGCAAACATCTTCCAAAGATAGATAGATAGTGGAGTTTATAAAGTGCGCGTCAGCTACAATGGCTATTTGCGCCCTTTCTTCCCAATCTTAATTTCGAAAACATATTACCAATTTCATTTTCGCAAACATCTCCCCGATCTCATTTTCGAAAATATCTTCCCAATCTCATTTTCGAAAATATCTTCCCAATCTCAATTTCAAAAATATCTTCCCAATCTCAATTTCGAAAACATCTTCCCAATCTCAATTTCGCATTTATATTTCCTTTCTCAATTTCGTCTCCATCTTTCACATCTTTCAGTTCTCAATTTCTTCTCAATTTTTCTTTTCTTAATTTTACACTCATCTTTGTTTTCTCAATTTCGCCCCGTCTTTTGTTATTTAATTTCGCAACCATCTTTCATTCGTAAATTTCATCTTCATTTTTTCTTCCCCAATTTCACCCCATCTTTCTCTTCCCAACTTCGCCACCATCTTTTCTTCCTCAATTTCGCACTCATTTTGCATTTCTAAATTTCGACTTCACCTTTAGTTTCTCGACTTAGTCTTTAGCTTTCGTTTCTCAACTTCATATTTTATTTTTCAATTTTTTCTTAAATTCTCTCTTTGTTTCTTTTTTTATCCTTTCATTCTTCATTTCTATTTCTTGGTCCACATTCGTTAATGCCTTCATTTCACTTCCTTTGCATCATTTTTTCTCATCTGTCTTACATGAATTTACCTATCCTCTATCCATTTCCCCTCTTACAACTTCCTTTCTTCTCTTACCTACTTCTTTCCTATTCTCTTACATTTCACCTTGGTTTCATTCTTTCCTAACCATACCCCTCTCTTCTCCTTCCTCTTCCTCCGGTTCTATCTCTCTCTCTCTCTTTCTCTCATTCCATTTCCTTTCCATCTTTACTTTTGCATCCCCGTTTCACTGCCTTTCCTCCTCCTCTCTAAATTGCTGTAGAATGATGTATGAAGTGGGGACGAGGGAGGGGCACTTAGATGGAGCCAGTAACGAGGCACACCGGTTGGACAGATTTATGGAGCCTGGAGGTGTGGGGCTGCAGCCATTACCAAGAATTTGGTATTCGCGTTCAAGCCCAGGAAAATAAACTTATTTCCACACAGAGCTGCTTTCATTTCCTTCACACAGGCACGACTCTCAGCGCGTCCACGACTTCATTATGCGGTCGAACCGGTAACCTCCCAATTTGAATCACCTTCGCTTCATACAATGAGAGGTAACCCAGTGTAATGAGAAAACCCTAAAATACTTAAGAATTTATTGGTAAAGTGAAGCTACTTTACTAGACTGTTCTTTTATTATTATTAATATTATTATTATTATTATTATTATTATTATTATTATTATTATTATTATTATTATTATTAT
Source organism: Periplaneta americana (assembly GCF_040183065.1). Classification (NCBI taxonomy): domain Eukaryota; kingdom Metazoa; phylum Arthropoda; class Insecta; order Blattodea; family Blattidae; genus Periplaneta; species Periplaneta americana. Next base: position 27,708,917 of record NC_091130.1, read on the forward strand.
TGAGAAGAGGAAGGCTGAGGGTTTCCACTACAATTAATTAATTAGTTCATTCATTTATTCGTTCATTCATAATGTTCTGCCCAAGGACAGGTCTTTCACTAAGAACCCAGCTTTCTTTTGTCTTTCCTATTTTCTGCCTTCCTCTTTGTCTCCTCATATGATCCATATATCTTAATGTCGTCTATTGTTTTTACTCTATTGAGTTATTTTACGACGCTGTACCAACATCTAGGTTATTTAGCGTCTGAATGAAATGAAGGTGATAATGCCGGTGAAATGAGTCCGGGGTCCAGCACCGAAAGTTACCCAGCATTTGCTCGTATTGGGTTGAGGGAAAACCCCGGAAAAAACCTCAACCAGGTAACTTGCCCCGACCGGGATTCGAACCCGGGCCACCTGGTTTCGCGGCCAGACGCGCTGACCGTTACTCCACAGGTGTGGACAAAGTCGTCTATCATTTGATATCTTCTTCTTCCCGAAGTCTTCTCCCGTTCACCATTCCTTCCAGTGCATCCTTCAGAAGGCAGTTTCTTCTCAATCAGTGACCTAGCCAATTCCTTTTCCTCTTTCTGATCAGTTTCAGCATCATTCTTTCTTCACCCACTCTTTCCAAAACAGCTTCGTTTCTTATTCTCTCTGTCCATTTCACACTTTCCATTCTTCTCCATATCCACATTTCAAATGTTTATAGTCGTTTTTCTTCACTTCGTCGTAATGTTCATGTTTCTGCCTGATACAATGCTACACTCCACACAAAGTACTTCACTAGAGTCCACACCTGTGGAGTAACGGTCAGCGCGTCTGGCTGCGAAACCAGGTGGCCCGGGTTCGAATCCCGGTCGGGGCAAGTTACCTGGTTGAGGTTCTTTCCGGGGTTTTACCCTCAACCCAATACGAGCAAATGCTGGGTAACTTTCGGTGCTGGACCCCGGACTCATTTCACCGGCATTATTACCTTCATATCATTCAGACGCTAAATAACCTAGACGTTGATACAGCGTCGTAAAATAACCGAATTAAAAAAAACTTCACTAGTCTCTTCCTTAGCTCTTTCTCCAGAGGTCCGCAGAAGATGCTCCTTTTTCTATCAAAAGCTTCCTTTGCCACTGCTATTCTTCTTTTGACTTCTTGGCAGCAGCTCATGGTACTGCTTACAGTACACCCCAAGTATTTGAACCTGTCCACTTGCTCTACTGCCTCATTTAGAATTTGCAAGTTTACCTTCTTTACTTTTCTTCCTATGACCATGGTCTTCGTCTTGTTGGCATTTATCTTCATTCCATACTGCTCACAGCTATCATTTAGCTCTAGTAGCATATCCCTTATCATCATCTCCTCTTCTGCTAACAACGCCATATCATCAGAAAATCTTAAGTTATACACTTCCATAACTCTGAGTCAAGAAAGAAAATGATGCTGAAACTGATCAAGAGGAGGAAAAGGAATTGGCTGGGTCACTGGCTGAAGGATGCACTGAAAGAAATTGTGAACGGGAGAAGAGTTCGGAGTAGAAGAAAGTATCATATGATAGACGACATTAATATATATATATATATATATATATATACATATATATATATACACACCATATACGAAGACAATGAGAAAGGCAGAAAATAGAAAAGATTGCAGAATGCTGGGTTTGCAGTGAAAGACCTGCCCTTGGGCAGAACACTGAATGAACCTTATTGACGAGTCTTTCGATAATCTACAAATTGTTGCTCAGGTAGATTTTTAAAATAATTTCTAACATATTTTTATCAATATATAGAGCATTTCTGCATCAATCACATAATTTACAGCAGCCATTTTGTTTTTAGCCCCGGGTTAAACATTTAACCCAACCGAAAGTAAGTGTTAATTTAACCCCAAGGTTAACCCCGTGTTAAAACTTCTGTTGCTTAAACAGAATTTTAGTCAAATATAGAGTTAAAACTGTATAACACCAAGTTAAGTTTTAACCCCTGTTGACGAAACGGAATCTTAGAATAAAAAAACCACAATTAATGAACTTTCTCACAAGTTCACCCGAAGAATGTATTACTTCTCACAATATCCGTGTACAATAATCATAGAGTATAGCACATAGAGATTCCAACAAGATAACTCGGCACGTAGCAAAAATACTTGTATTCAGTCATTATAACCTCCTAGGTTTTTTATATCTTTTTATATTTTTAAACTTAATTTTTAATTTTTAAAAACGTAAAATTACTTAGCCATACGTTAAAAAGTGTTGAAATTTTAAAAAAGGTATATACCTTCGACAGACGGCCCGTTTCGACGTGATGTTACGTCTTCTTCAGCGTCTCCTGAACTACTGGTGATCTTGATTCTGCGATGTGCATTTGTCGATGGTAGGGGTGGGGGTGTGTTGCTCTTATGGTAGGGGCTGGTTGTTTGTGTGCTATGACGTATCATGAGGGCGAATAATGTGTGGGTATCGAACTGTAATTGTGTGTTAAGTATATGTTGTGGGTATGTTATTGTATGTTTATATATTTGGTATTGCTCCAGGATGTTTAACTGTGAACATTTTGGTGTGATGTGTAAAATTTCCATATCTGTTTCTATATTATTGTTGATAATGTGTTCTGCGTAATTTGATGTGATGTAGGGTTTGGTTATAGCTTTAATATGTTCATTATATCTTATATGAAAGGATCTTCCTGTCTGCCCTATTAAAAATGTGCATTTTAGTTCGTAAACTCTAGTTGAATAATATTTATTTGAATGTTTAATGTTATTATTTAGATATTTCTGTGTTGTGTTATTTGTTTTGTATGCTATCTTGTATTTTAGTTTTCTGAATGAAGTTGCAATTTTGTGAGTATTGGTATTGTGATATGTTAATGAATAATTTTTCCCTCGAAATTATTCAAATCAACTTTACAGGGAGTTATACCTGAAATCTTGATTTGCGTGATATGTTAATGTTATGTAGGCCTATTTATTCTCGCGTGGTGTTTATGTTGGTTTGTTCTGCTTTTGTTTTGCCTTTTTTATTAGTGTGTCTATTATGTTAGGGTTATATCCGTTATATTTTATTGTGTTCAGTTCTTCAGTGTAGTTGTCATTGTTCATTGGTATATTAATTAATATGTGTGTCATTGTACGGAAAGCTGCATGTTTATCCTGTATGGGATGATTTGATGAATTGTGTATGTGTGTTGTGGTTGTAGTGGGTTTCCTGTATATTTTGAATTCCTGTCTGTTATTTGTTTTGGTTATGGTGATGTCTAAGAAGTTTATAGCTTGGTTATGTTCTGTTTCTATTATATACTTTAATTTATCTGTAAGAATTGACACACAATTTGTTATGTGTCACACAACATGATACTAATCTAATAGTAGCCTTTTACTTGATTGTTATTTTTACCTGATCATTTTAACTAATTGGGCGGCCGGGTAGCTCAGTTGGTAGAGCAGCTGGCTACGGACTGAAAGGTCCGGGGTTCGATCCCAGGTGGTGACAGGATTTTTTCTCGTTACCAAACTTTCAGAACGGCCCCGAGGTTCACTCAGCCTCCTATAAAATTGAGTACCGGGTCTTTCCCGGGGGTAAAAGGCGGTCAGAGCGTGGTGCCGACCACACCACCTCATTCTAGTGCCGGGGTCATTGAAAGCATGGGGCTCTACCTCCATGCCCCCCCAAGTGCCTTCATGGCATGTTACGGGGATACCTTTACCTTTTACCTTTTACCATTTTAACTAATTACAATGTATGATGCTCTGAATTTCAACCACACTAAAGCTTTTTTAAAATAAGCATGCATGGTTTGTAATGCGTATATGTGTTCACTCATTGTACTGCTATCACCTGTGTTCAATTTGTTTTGTTTGCTTTATTGTGTTACCTGGAGATGACTTTTGTACAAGTCGAAAATATTCGTGAAACATTAGTACATTATGCAACGAGCCTATAATGGTAGTAATTAATACGCGAGTATGTTTGCTTATGAAACGAGCGCAAGCGAGTTTCATAATTTTCATACGAGCGTCTTAATTGCCATTATAGGCAAGTTTCATACGACTTTTTATACTCGACCATATTTCTAACTTAAAATTATTCATAAGTATTCATGTTATGGTTATGTAAGTGAGGAGCGGAACTGACCTGAATTGTGAGATGTGCGCAGACGCGAAAGTATTGATTTTTTCCGAAACACGAATGTCATTGACCTTGATATAATTTAGAGAATAACATGAACATTAGGCTTGATATAACCTGGATATTGATTTAGAATTGAAAAACGAGATGACGAATTGAATTTATTTGAATATTATTTACAATTAACGCTAATTATTATAGTAACAGAACATAACCTTCTGCGACAGTATTGAATTTCCAGCCTCCGTGACGTTTCGCTAATTGTCTTTCAATTGCATATCCGAGAATAATCGATACTTGCGGTTTTATAATGGTACAATCAGTACAATGGAGATTTCTCATTGGCTGATCAACTGAATTATAATGAATAGGTGTACTTTAATGAGGTGCATTAAAGGGCTTCTACCAGGTGTATAATTACTACATTTCGGCACGGTCGAGCATAAAATATAATGTGATTTATGAAATATATAATTTAATGTGATGTAACAGAATTCATCCTGTACTTACACTTCGGTAAGTTGCTGACTGAAAATTATAAGGGTGCGTCAGAAAGAACGGATGGATTTCAAACTATCGATACGCAACGAGAAGAGAGATATAGTGAGGGGGACCACGACTGTTGGGTCAGCCATAGAATGCAGTTTCAGTTGAGAATATGGTGTTGGTCTGGTGTACAACGTGCTTTCATCGTAGAGACATTTTTGAAAAATGAAGAGTCTGTGATCGCCACTCAGGACTCATTTCGACATCGGATGTCACGCTAGGATTCCAACTCGGAATACAATTTTGCGGTGGGTGGCTTCATTTCGTATCACAGGTTCAACATTAAAGAAGAAATCACCTGGACGAAATTCTATTGCACTGAGATTGTCCGAGGCTACGCTAAGATCTCGCGCCCTGCGACTTCTTTCTTTGGGACCATTTGAAGGCGTAAGTTTGTAAACATCGATCACATACACTGGACGAACTGAATACAGCGATTCGCGAAGAAATCGTGGCAATTGCACCAGCTATGACTGTGAAAGTGATGGCGAACATCAGAAAACGTCTCGATGCCTGTATTGAAAGTCAAGGACATCATATGGATAATGTTGTTTTCCATAAATAAACTGCATGTATTGGTGAATATGTTGATAACAATAAATTTTTGATTTGATGAATCTTTACAATTTTATTGCCATGTGAAATCCATCCGTTCTTTCTGACGCACCCTGTACAACTATTTTATATTACAAAATGAAAGGATTAGGCTAGAATAGGAGAAAGTAGAGAAGAGAAAACAGGATAAAGGAACGTGGCGAGGAATCTGAAAGACACAGAACGCAGAAACCGAATCACACTACGCATTTCCACATTTGACTAAGTTTCCTTGCGCCAAGCCATCTTTCAAGAGATATTGCTAAGGTTTTACGCATTATATGCGCCATCTATTGGCCGGTTGATAAATACATGGTCTGCTGCTATAACCCTGAAGGAAAATTCGAAAAAGCGTGAGAATATTTCACCCGTGAGAGCTCTTCTTAACTTACTTTTTGAATCACCCTCGTATCGGCATATTACGGTCATCAGTTATTTTTCAAAGAAGATGCATCGTTTGCTAAGACAAACTATGACGAATCTAATTACATTTCCGTCTGCAATAGCAACGCTCATCACTATCTTTGCTTCGTGTAGAACGATAGCTACATGCGACTTTCATCTGTTTCATGTTCAACTGTTTCCATTGGTGAATAATTACATTTGTGTCAACTGTTTACTCGGACTGATTTTGCAGCCTCATACCAAAACAATCGACATGTAAACGCTCTAAATCCTTTCAATCGCTTTTAACAATAGCGGGAGTGTCGTTTTGTAAAAACAGAAACGAATTGAAATTCCGCAAAACAAGGAAAATGAGTGCATTCTGAACGAGGGAGAAAGCAATGTAAATTAATCAAAAGCAGTGAAATGTGTATTTTTTTCCATTAATATTGAATAGGTTACAAGAATTAAAGAGGTTCTTAAGATTGTCTCAATTTTAAGCTAGTTCACAATAAACAGGAAACGGAAACGACAACGAGAACGGAAACTGAAAAAAATGTTAAAATAAATTTATTTAAATGTGGGCATTCACAATAGTTAATTGTGAAATACATTTATTTTAACAATATTTCCGTTCTCATTGTCGTTTCCGTTCCCGGTTTATTGTGAACCAGCCTTTACTCTTCAGGTGAAACAGAAAAGAAAAACGAAAAGAACATCCTTCTCGTTGGTATGGTTACAAATGGCTTGATTCCGTCCAAATGCCAACCTTCGAAACGTCGTGATTTTCTGTAGTGATCAGCGCTGGAAAAAGTTCAGGCATTATTTATTCTAAATGGGCATTGAGCATTTTCTCACACGATGAAATAAATATACATTTTTATTGATTGTAATGTAGAGGAGATACTTTGCATTTTATCATAATTATGTAATGATATATAAATTTATCAATTTACCTCTCCATTCATCTATCTGTCCAACCATCCATCTATTCACCCATCCTTTCATCCTTTAAGCCGTCTACTGATTCATTCATCGAACCATCTTCTCATATATTTCTTTATCTATATATCTATCCATAAATCCACTTATTCACATATCCAATCATTCACCCATAAACAGGGTGGAAGTAAAATAGCTCATGTTGTATGTAACAAACAACTATAATATCATATTGGTGGAAAGTTCACAGTTATTTCAGAAAGGAATATTTTCTCTCAAATGTTTAACAACCTCTTATTAGGTAACTATTGGGAATAGGATCGTGATTTTTATCCATATCGATAGGAAAGCTAATAAAGAATAATTTATCTCTCTGATGTAGTGTCGATGGTTTTCGTGTAAATTTAATTTTAAAAACTTCTAAATTCAAGCTACTATACAGTGCGAGTTGGTTATAACACAGCGCCAGAGAACAGCTCATCTAGCGAGACACGCCGAGTTCGTTGACCTCTTACATCTGTATCACGAGAAGAGTGTGTTAGCGGCGATGTTGCCGGATTGCTGAAACTTCAAACTTAATTTTCTAATTAACCGTGCATTTAATCACAAAACGTAATATAGGTTTTCTATTCATTTCAGAGTGCCTTATCGTCCCTTTCAATCTTCCACCCTGTATTCATTTATGTACTCCTGTACACACACATCTACCTTTCTACTCTATCCATACACTCCACTCACCCATCGAAGAGCCATCGACAAAAATATTGATCCATCCACTAAATTCATCCAACCCATCCACTCCATCCGCTGTACCCACTCATCAAACCATCCAGTACACCAATCCATCGGTCCATCCATTCCACCCATTCATCCGATGCACTATCTATCGATCCCTTCACTACAAGTCATCGATCTAACCGCTCCATTCATCCTTTGATCCATCAACTCCACACATCCGTCGATCCATCCGCTGCACTTATCCACCGATTCATTACCTCCACCCATCCAATGATCCATCCGCTCCACACATCCGTCGATCCATCAGCTCCACCCATCCATTGATCCATCCCCTCCACACATCCGTCGATCCATCCGCTGCAACTTATCCACCGATCCATCAACTCCACCCATCTACTGATCCATCCCCTCCACACATCCGTCGATCCATCCGCTGCACTTATCCACCGATCCATCAGCTCCACCCATCCACTGATCCATACCCTCCACACATCCGTCGAACTATCCGCTGCACTTATCCACAGATCCATCAGCTCCACCCATCCATTGATCCATCCCCTCCACACATCCGTCGATCCATCCGCTGCACTTATCCACCGATCCATCAGCTCCACCCATCCATTGATCCATCCGCTCCATACATCCGTCGATCCATTCGCTGTACTTATCCACCGATCCGTCCACACCTGTGGAGTAACGGTTAGCGAGTCTAGCCGCGAAACCAGGTGGCCCGGGTTCGATTCCCGGTCGGGGCAAGTTACCTGGTTGAGGTTTTTTCCGGGGTTTTCCCTCAACCCAATATGAGCAAATGCTGGATAACTTTCGGTGTTGGACCCCGGACTCATTTCACCGGCATTATCACTTTCATCTCATTCAGACGCTAAATAACCTAAGATGTTGATAAAGCGTCGTAAAATAACCTACTAAAATAAATAAATAAATCCACCGATCCATCAGCTCCACCCATCCACTGATCCATCCGCTCACACATCCGTCGAACTATCCGCTGCACTTATCCACAGATCCATCAGCTCCACCCATGCATTGATCCATCCTCTCCATACATCCGTCGATCCATTCGCTGTACATATCCACCGATCCATCAGCTCCACCCATCCATTGATCCATCCGCTCACACATCCGTCGAACTATCCGCTGCACTTATCCACAGATCCATCAGCTCCATCTATCCATTGATCCATCCGCTCCATACATCCGTCGATCCAATCGCTGTACTTATCCACCGATCCATCAACTCCACCCATCCATTGATACATCCGCTCATACATCCGTCGAACTGTCCGCTGCACTTATCCACCGATCCATCAGCTCTACTCATCCATTGATCCATCCGCTCCACACATCCGCCGAACTATCCGCTGCACTTATCCACCGATCCATCAGCTCCATCCATCCATTGATCCATCCGCTCCACACATCCGTCGATCCATCCGCTGCACTTATCCACCGATCCATCAGCTCCACCCATCCATTGATCCATCCGCTCCATACATCCGTCGATCCATTCGCTGTACTTATCCACCGATCCATTAGCTCCACCCATCCATTGATCTATCCGCTCACACATCCGTCGATTCATCCGCTGCACACATCCGTCGATCCATCCGCTTCACACATCCACCGATCCATCAGCTCCATCCATCCATTGATCCATCCGTTCTACACATCCATCGATCCATCCGCTGCACTTATCCAGCGATACATCAGCTCGACCCATCCACTGATCCATCCGCTCCATACATCTGTCGATCCATCCCCTGTACTTATCCACCGATCCATCAGCTCTACCCATTCATAGATCCATCCGATCCACACATCCGTCGATCCATCAGCTCCATCCATCGATCCGTCAGCTCCACCCATCCATTGATCCATCCGCTCACACATCCGTCGATCTATCCGCTGTACTTAACCACCGATCCATCAGCTCCACCCATCCACTGATCCATTCGCTGCACTTACCCACCGATCCATCAGCTCCACCCATCCACTGATCCATCCCCTGTACTTATCCACCGATCCATCAGCTCTACCCAGCCATAGATCCATCCGATCCACACATCCGTCGATCCATCAGCTCCATCCATCGATCTGTCATCTCCACCCATCCATTGATCCATCCGCTCACACATCCGTCGATCTATCCGCTGTACTTAACCACCGATCCATCAGCTCCACCCATCCACTGATCCATCCGCTGCACTTATCCACCGATCCATCAGCTCCACCCATCTATGATCCATCCGCTGCATTCATCTCTGGATCCATCCGCTCCACCCATAATCGATCATTCGCTCATCCATCGATCCATTATCCACCCACCCACTCATCCATCCTCCTAACCATTTATCAATATCTATACTTACTTATTAACTTCTTAATTGATTATTTTAAGACGCTGTATCAACTGCTACGATTATCTAGCTTCTGAGTGAGATGAAGGAGAAAATACCAGCGAGATTAGTCCAGGGTCCAGCGCCGAACGTTACCCAGCATTTTCTCTTAATGGGTTGAGAGAAAACCCGGTAAAGCCTCAACCAGGTAACTTGTCCCAATCAGAATTTGAACCCGGCCCAGCTAGTTTCACAGTCAGACATGCTATCTGTTACTCCACAGCGGTGGTTCGTATCTATTCAACTGTCTATTCTTCCATCCCAGATTCTTTCCATTCACCGTAGCGTCCATCCGTAAATACTCGTATTATATTCAATCATCCTTCCACTGCATTAATTTTTTCTCCTATCCATCTGTCCTTCTGTTTGTCTGTCCGTCCGTCAATTCATCAATAGCTTCATACATCATTATTACCCGCGGTAATTCGTCTTTCACGTCTCCCAGGCCCGCAACTTAGCATCATTTCCGGCAAGAATTGAATCTGGACGCGGGAGCTTCTCTTTAAGTCATTACGCATTCCGCTCCATGCAAGAACATTTCTCATGTTCTTCTGGTGACCGCATTTTGAACTCTGGCTAATTAACAGTACGGTAGCACATTTCACCACCTAGCAGGCCTTTACATTTGTTAAATTCTCAAACGTCTTTCTACACGTTTGTACATCAGAAACAATTTAGAAAAAAAATTAATGAAATCGCAATAGAATCCCGACATCATTATTCAGCTACATCTTGTCGAAACGAGATTTACTTTCACGACTATTTTCACTATCAAAGTCATTAAATGTCTACAAACGATTTAATATTCTTGCACAAGTGAATAATAATAATAATAATAATAATAATAATAATAATAATAATCATCATCATCATCATCATCATCCTTCACGAATTAGGCCTCTGTAGACCTGTTTCGGTCCCATCTAGCAGTCTTCTTAAAGATCTTCCTGGTCGACGATGTCCTCTAGGTTTATATTGCATCATAATTTTTGGGATTCTTGAATTTTCCGTTGTTCTTACATGATCTAGCCAATTGAATTTGTATCTGCTGATTTTTTCTTCTACTGACTCTACTTCTAATTGTTCTAAAATTTCTTCATTCCTTTTTCGGTCTAAAAGAGTATATCCTGCTGTCCTCAAAAATTTCATTTCCGTTGCTTTGATTCTGTTCATGTTTTTTTTTCTTTAGTGACCAAATCTCGCTTCCGTATAAAATGGTGGGTAATGCTAGTGTATTATATATATTTTATTCTTGTAGATTTTTGTACTAATTTAGCTTTTAATGCATTGTTTAATAATAATAATAATAATAATAATAATAATAATAATAATAATAATAATAATAATAATAATAATAATAATAATACAAAATTCGGGTTTCAACATGACTTGTATTCTCAAGAGGTGGTTCCTTGGTGGAATATCCGTGCCATAAAATTTAGAAAGGAAGAAAACGGTGGTTCTTCTGAACAACCACTATTCTGCAAAGGGTTAAAACGAATATATGTGTAAGCAGAAAACAAATTCCTCTTAGAAATATAACTTCATGCAAAATGCTGTACAGAATGATTATATTATACATATTTTCGTATTCTAAGTATGTATGTACAGTAGTGGCAAAAGAAACCGGAAAAAACCTTGTTGCTGATTTCAGAGCCTTGTTCACTCCAGAGCACGATAGACTGGTAACTAAGACTTTCGTGGTTCGAATCCTGCCTGGGAAGGAACCTTATTCAAATTTATTCCCAATACTTTTCGATTGCTGGTAAAATTCATATTCTGGGAATAATAAGTTAATTAAGTAGTAAAATATCGCTGCAATCAGCTACAAGGGTCGGTCCGGTTTTTTTTTTCCACTACTGTACAGTATGTGTGTATGTGTGTCTGTATGTTTATGTGTATGTGTATGCATGTATTTCTTAACACTACAATTGGGTATACGACCACGGGCATGACAAAAACGATGACGGACATGACGAAAACGACTACGGATGACAAAAACGACGACGGGTATAACGTAAAGTGATTAAACATAAGACGGAAACAATGACAAGTAAGGTAAAAATGACCAGAAAGACGCAGCATTGATGACAAAAATGATAATGGCTAAAAACAACGTAAGTCAAGAAAACTAGCTTTCGTGAACACAAAGCGAAGTTAGAAATATACAAACAAGTAGGAGTTAAAGACATATGGAATGATAAATTACCTTCAAAACGAATATCTGTGTAATTAGAAAATAAATTCCTGTTATAAATATAACTACGTGCAAAATGCTGTGCAGAATGATTATTTTATACATACTTTCGTATTGTATGTATGTATGTATGTATGTATGTATGTGCGTACGTATGTTCGTGATACAGGGATGATATGTCCACTTTTTTATGTCCACAGACAAAATGTCCAGTTTCTTCTGTCCTTTACATTATAGGTTCAGTTATTTAAAGTCCACTACATTACAGGTCCATTTGTAGTTGTGTCCACAGATGGTTTGTCCATAATTTAAAAGATCCACAAATCTGAAGGAATAACCAATTAAAAAAAATTATCAGCCTACTTTTAATATGATGGAAATAATACAGTCAACCAGATGTACATTATTTTAGAATTTTGATATATTATATATTCAGTCCGGCTTTGTTACGCCTGAGAATGACGAGTAAGTAAAATCTCCTCAGAATGGGTTACCAACGTATCGCTGAGAAAGTTCAGTGGTGGGAATGCCACCTTAAGGCCTCTGAACCTGCCTGTTTTCTGTTTGGGTATGCTCCCATAGCCAGGGGGATCCAGTTTGTGAGTAGTCAACTGAAAAGAATAGAAGCAGCTGAGATGAGATTACTAAGACCGCTAGCAGGCTACACTCTCTATGACCATAAATATAACGAAGACATCCGACAAGAACTAAATATCGCAGCCATTACAGAGACAATCCACAAGTATCGGAGCAACTGGCATGAGCATGTTCTACGGATGCCAAATGATAGACTACCCAGGAGATTATTACATTAAAGACCCCTTGGATACCGAGATCGTGGACGCCCGAAGAAGCGATGGAGAGACCAGCTTTTCACCTGAGACGGAACAGGCCAAATGGCCTAAACCCTGATAGCTATTGATGATGATGATGATGATGATGATGATGATGATATTATATATTACTGTAACTGTAACATATGTTTATTCAATTATAAAATTACCATTAATTTGCTTCATTATCGTTTTCACCATAAGGAAGTTCTTCTGCATACAGTTTCAACCGATAACTAAAGCCTCTAAGATATCTGTCAACGTCACCGTTTTCTCTGTATACATGGTAATTCCGCACCTTTTCTCAATGTGTCTTGAATTATAATTAATTGACAGTAAAAGTCATTGCATATAATGTATATGGACAAAATTTCTTGTGGACATATTTGTTTGTGGATTAAATGTCTATGGACATTATGTTCAGTGGACAAAACGCTTGTAGAAATAACGTGATTATGGACATTTTTTTTCTTTGGGCTTGATGAAAAATCGACATACTGTAACTGTAGTGGACCAATCATCCTGGAACCATGTATGTATGTATGATGTATGTATGTATGTTTTTAATTTAATACACATAATCGGCATGCTCCGTTACTCGTGGGTAACACTACATGCCTAGCTAAATATTTAACTAAAAATCATTATTAAATACTTAGTCTAGCCTAACATGTCCTTTCGTTATCTATACATGATTCAGTTTCTCAAAGTCTATTGAATTTACAAATTGTATGAAACTGTTTCTATAGTTATTTATTAATCTATTTTTCGAAACTGGCCAGTTTTCCCGTTTTAGAACACTATTCACTAGTTTCTCTACTTCACTCGATATCACTTGGCATTCGTAGAGGATGTGGTCCACAGTCTGGTTCCCTCCGTTGCAGGGGCACATTGGAGAATCTACTATCTTGAAGCGGTGGAGATATGATCTTGTTTTGCCGTGTCCTGTGACTATTGCAGCGAAGTTTGGTGTGGGCCTGATGTTTGTTTTTAATCTGTCATTGATGATTTGGAAGAACTGCTTGGTTTCTGCTCCTTTTGTTGTCTGGTTCCATTGGAGTTGCCACTTTTCTGTGCTCTCTACTTTTATGTGTCTACAAGTCTTCTCAACGTTGAAGGGAAAATTTTAGAAAAACTAATGATAGACAGAATAAATCACCACATGTACTCAAATAACCTATTAACTCAAACCAGTACGGATTCATTCCGCAGAAGAATACTGTGGACGCTGCGATGGCCGTTAAAAACTTCATACAGAAAAATCTAAATCAAAAGAAGACCATCATTATAACGAGTCTAGATGTAAAGGGAGCTTTCGATGCTGCATGGTGGCCGGGGATACTCCACAACCTAAAAACACTGCAGTGCCCAAGGAATTTGTATAGTCTCGTTACAAGCTACTTTAGCAATCGGAAAGCAACACTGTCCATGAACCACAGCAAAGCAGAAAAACAAGTAACCAAGGGTTGCCCTCAGGGATCCTGCTGCGGGCCAGGACTATGGAATATATTATACAACTCCTTACTAAGTTTAGAGTATACGAACCACAGCCACGTTATAGCTTTTGCGGATGACTTGATAGTCCTAACCACAGGCGACAATATGGAAGAAGCTGAAATGTATGCTAATACAGACGTGAAAAAAATTGGAGACTGGTCGGAACAAAATAAAATACAATTCAATGAAGTCAAGTCAAAAGTTCTGCTAGTATCTAGGAAGATTAGAGAACAAAATAGCCCTGTTAGTATTTATTTAAACAACAAAACACTAGAACAAATTCAGGAAATCAAGTATCTTGGGATAATATTTGACAGTAAATTACTCTTCAATAAACACATCCAATATGTCAGTGACAGATGCATTACACTAATCAATGTACTCGCAAAATTTGCAAAACTTAACTGGGGACTAGGTCATCGAGCCCTTAAAACAATCTATAAAGGGGCTATACTCCCAATGCTACTGTATGGAGCGCCAGTGTGGCAAGATGGTATCTGGAAACACAAAAATATTGCTAAATACAAAAGAGTACAGAGACTCATGAACATCAAGATTTCCAAAGCCTACAGAACTATTTCTTATGAAGCTTCATGTGTAGTAGCCGGACTCACACCAATAGATATAATAATACAGGAGAGAATGGAAATCTACAAGGCAATGCATAACGAGAGTGAAACACTTTTACAAATTGAGACCGCCCCAGAACTGGAAAACTGGACTCACCCAGCGGAAAGAGTAATCACTAAAGAGGCGGAAGAAAATAAAGATTACCCGATAGAAATATATACGGATGGAAGCAAGATTGATGGAAAAGTCGGTGCTGCTGCGGTCGTCTTTCAAAATGGAAATGTACTTCACAAACTGAAGTTCAAACTGCACAACGAATGTTCCAATAACCAGCTGAACAAATAGCCATATTGCAATCGCTTCACACACGCCAAGAAAATCCAGAAAACAGAATCACTGAAAGAACAGCAGTAGTATACACTGACAGCCAAATAACCATAGACCTCTTAAAAACCAACCAGAACCGAAATGTAATAATAGATGACCTTAAACTAAAATACAAACAGCTTGAAGACAATAGATGGACGATTCACATAAAATGGGTGAAGGCTCACATAGGGATCTACGGAAATGAACTGGCAGACGAACTCGCTAAGGAGGCAGCAAAACAAGACAATCTACAAATTGTATGTATGTATGTATGTATGTATGTATGTATGTATGTATGTATGTATGCATGCATGCATGTATGTATTTGCGCATGTGTGTTTGTATGTGTGTGTATGTATGTATGTATGTATTAACATTACAATTGGGTATACACTCGACAGCAGTGATATATAATATACAATAATATTACAATAGTTACAGTAATAAAATTACAATAATTACAACAATAAGAAATAAGACAAAACTAAATTTAATTCTAACTATTTTATAGTGAAATATATTTTGTCGCTATGGTAACGTTGTGTAAACACATGACTTAAAGAATTAAATATAATTTCGAGAGAACGAGGCTGTTTTTTTAACCTAATCCTCAAAAAGAGCGATATATGTGAGACGTTCTGCTTGCGTAAGCCTGAGTTTACGAAGAGGAGCTTTCTGCAGTCAACTTGCTGTTCTCTTCTCCCTCTCAGGATTAACACGTCCATGGCATGTACCGAGCAGAAATGGAGAGGAAAGCAAAAAAAAAAAAAATGCGTTGTTTTTAATGGAGAGAAGTAAAAAGAACATTATATATTACAGTATACTCAGTGGATGGAACAAAATCTTTATACAATTCGTTCCTCTGGGAACTGAAATCTCTTACATTACAGTATATTCTAGGAATGATATCATCATATGATGAAATGGAATTGCCTATAAAGGCTCGGCTTTTCGAGTGCTGCACACGAGACGACAGCCCCAAGCCAATCCTGAATCAGTACCGTCAAACCGACACTGAGAGGTGGGCCAACCTGCCTCAGACCCTGATAGAGCCAGATCCCAACAAGCATCAGAGGCTCAGATCCCCAAGTTTTTCCTATAGACTTTAGCCTCTCAATATCCATACTCTTCCCAAAATTTCACTCCAGCCTAATTTTTAACTACTGTAAATTATAGCCTAGGGCCTAATTGACAGCAGTTCTCAATCTTTTTCAATGACGCACCACTGTTTTTAATGTAGGACATTAGCTGTACCACTAATCAAATTTGTAATGGTAAATCGTCAAATGTTGCTCCCAAGGTGATAATAAACATTCCTATGCTCTCACTTACAAGCCACCGGCGTGGCTCAGTCATTTGCCTTCCAGTCCGAAGTTGCGCTCGGCCACGGGTTCGATCCCCGCTTGGGCTGATTACCTGGTTGGGTCTTTTCCGAGGTTTTCCCCAACCGTAAAGTGAATGCCAGGTAATCTATAGCGAATCCTCGGCCTCATCTCGCCAAATACCATCTCGCTATCACCAATCTCATCGACGCTAAATAACCTCGTAGTTGATACTTACTTGCAAATGGCATTTAGAGAACTCGGAGGTTCATTGGTGTCCTCACATAAGCCAGCCATCGGTCCCTATCCTGAGCAAGATTAATCCAGTCTCTACTATAATATCTCATCTCCCTGAAATACATTTTAATATCCTCCCATCTACGTCTCGGCCTCCCCAAAAGTTTTTTTTTCCTCCATCCTCCCAACTAACACTCTGTATGTATTTTTGTATTCGTCCATAGGTGCTACATACCCTGCCCATCTCAAACGTCTGGATTTAATGTTCCTAATTATGTCAGGTGAAGAATACAATGCGTGCAGTTCTGCGTTGTGTAACTTTCTCCATTCTCCTGTAACTTCATCTGTCTTAGCCCCAAATATTTTCCTAAGCAACTTAATCTCAAACATTCTTAACATCTGTTCCTTTCTCAAAGTAAGAGTCCAAGTTTCACAACCATACAGAACAACCGGTAATATAACTGTTTTATAAATTCTAACTTCAAGATTTTTTGAGAGCACACTAGTTGCCAGAAGCTTCTGTACCGAATACTAACAGGCATTTCCCATATTTATTCTGCGTTTAAATTCCTCCCGAGTGTCATTTACATTTGTTACTGTTGCTCTACCTGTAAGATATTTGAATTTTTCCACTTCTCCAAAGGATAAATTTCCAATTTTTATATTTCCATTTCGTACTATGTTCTGGACACGAGACATAATCATGTACTTTGTCTTTTCGGAATTCACTTCCAAACCTACCTCATTACTGCTTCAAGTAAAATTCTTGTGTTTTACCTAATAGTTTCACGTTATTCACATAAACAAGCAGCTGATGTAACCTGTTCAATTCCAAACCCTCTGTTACCCTTGACTTTCCTAATGGCATATTCTAGAGCAAAGTTAGAAAGTAAAGGTGATAGTGCATCTCCGTGCTTTAGGCCGTAGTGAATTCAAAAAGCATCATCCAGAAAGTGGTCTTTACGGACTCTGCTGTACGTTTCACCAAGTCATATTTTAATTAATCATCTAGTTTCTTAGAAATACTGAATTCATTAAGAATATTGTACAAAACTTCTGCATTAGCCGAGTCATATGCCTTTCTGAAATCTATGAATAACTGATGTACTGTACCCCTATACTCCCATTTTTTCTCCACTATCTTCCGAATACAAAAAATCTTATCAATAGCCGGTTTATTACGCCTAAAATCACACTGATGTTATTGTTCAGTCAACTGTCCGAAGACTGTCTGAAGGCACCTTGATGATCCCCACTAATTTCAACTACATAATTATGAAGTTAATCTTCTCAAACAAAAGTGATATTCCTCGAAAGTTATTACAGTTAATCTTGTCCCCCTTCTTAAAGATAGGTACAATTATGGACTCATTCCATTGTTCTGGTGCAATTTCCTTTTCCCAAATAGCAAGTACAAGTTTATAAATTTCGCTAGATAATGCGCTTCCACACTCGTGTATTAATTCTGCTGAAACATAATCGATACCTGAAAACTTGTAATTTTTCAGCTTTTCTATCACGATTTCGAATTCAGAAAGTGTGGGTTGGGGTATATTCCTATGCTCTAATACCAAGAATTGATTGCTTTATTTAGGCATTAATTAAAAACAGTTACTATTTTAATTTAATTAATGGAGTGTTCCATAAAACATATAAAAAGCAGCTGTATATGCTCACGTACCACTAGTTGTACGACGCATACCATAGCTTGAGAATTGCCGATATATGAAATACGGGGAAGGTGGAGAGTGCTAGTGAAATGATATAGGGAAACGGGAGTACCTCGAGAAAAGCATTTTCAAAGTCAGTTTTGTCAATAAAAAATTCTAATCTTCCCTTACCGGGAATCGAACCTGGCGTCGTGGATGGAAGACCAGCGGCTCAGCGACTGAGCCACGGAAATGGTCACTCCATTTAGGGTTTCGTTAAAGTTTAATCTAAGAAATAAAAGAGCTGTGAAACTTCTAGCGAAAATGTTAGTCACTTTTGATGACATCGGAACGAAACGGAATCTGTGGCCGGGGGGAAAAAGGTCTTAAGTCAATTTTTTGTGAAAATGTGATTTTTATATATTCTGAAAGCGGAAACAATTCTGTACAATCTGGTAAAACGGTTCAAGTCAAATAAGACTCCTGACTGGATTTATAGTGTTACAAAATTTCCTAAGTACTTTTTGAATCGAGCACACAGAATAAAAAACTTAAGAATGTTTAATACTTTTTTCCTTACAAACATCACATGTTTACTTTCCATGCTTCCCTATTAAAAAGTCTAACTTGGATTTTAGCTATTTCATCATATACTGATGCCCTTTCCTTTTAAAACTTTAAGGAGCAGGTAAAGAGTCCAGATATATTTTGCATTCCTAGTAATTTACATTTCCCATTTATTTTGACATAAAAAGGTCTTATGTTTAAATAGTCCCTTCTTCTCAATTTGGGTTGTAGTCTTAAAAGGACTTAAATGCGGCTATTTTTGGAAATAATCAAGAAAATTGTTAAATGAGCAACATTACCTATTTTAGAAGAAATATAAACAAATAATATCCAGAAAAAATCTCTTATTTAAAGAACTCTACATATAATTGACACCAGTTTCAATCTTTCTACTGCTCTTCTGAAAAGTATAAAATTTTTACTTAAGACCGTTTTCCTCTCGACCACAGGAATCTTTAAATTAAATCGATAATCAACAATGTAAAGAACAAGCTGATTGGACGCTATTTTAGGAGGCTACTGCAAAACCATGCACTTTATAATGTTATATATAATTAATAACCATGTGGAAAACATGCAAAAATTAAGAGTGTGGTCTTAAGAAAAACTACGAACTACAACTTCACATTCCACTATGCAAATAGACAAGGAAGTTATCTATTGACCAGTCGTGAAACGACGCTGCTAAGGATGTAGCGTCGTGCTGGAATGCCTCCGGGTATGAGTTCATTAGTAGGTGTCAAAGGGAAAAAGTTCTACTGCCATTTCCAAGTTTCTAATGAAGTCGCCCGAGCTCTCTATATATAACTCAACTGTATCTGGACAAATTGATAGAAACTTCCAACATACATAATAGTACATTATGCAACGAGCCTATAATGATAGTAATTAAGACGCGAGTATGTTTGTTTATGAAACGAGCGCAAGCGAGTTTCATAATTTTCATACGAGCGTCTTAATTACCATTAAAGGCAAGTTTCATACGACTTTTTATGCTCGACCATATTTCTAACTTGAAATTATTCAGAAGTATTCATTTTATTCGCATTTGACTGAAGATCGGAAGTGACCTTGTGCATAGCTCATAAATTGTGAGATGTGCGCAGACGCGAAAGTATTGATTTTTTTCCGAGGAACAATAATGTCATTGACCTTGATATAATTTAGAGAATAACATGAACTAATTTTGATATAACCTGGAAATTGATTTAGAATTGAAAAACGAGATGACGAATTGAATTTATTTGAATATTATTTACAATTAACGCTAATTATTATAGTAACAGAACATAACCTTCTGCGACAGTATGATTTGAGGCTTTCTCGGCGTTGGTTCGCTAATATGTTTTCGCGGGATATCAGCCGAGTTACGATTTTGGAATGCTCCAAGCTTTCGACTGCTTTCTCTGCAGCCACTGCAGTGACAGTATCTTGCCATCCTAACGGCAAACACCAGCCAGCTCTTCCTCTTCCCGTTCCGTGATCACTTGATCAAATCTCAGTCCCCCTCGCGTATGTGGTACCTAAGAGGTTACGTCGAATTTCGGCTTCCCCTTCAGAATTTTCTAGAGTTCCTTCAGTGGAGCAGCGTAACCCGGAGTGAGACTAGTGGCCAATAGGCTTGGAGCTCACATATTTAGTTTTGTACAGCCCCCAACCCCTTGCAAGGACGCGTTTTGCGTACATTTTCGTTTTAAAATTTTTCCTGCCAATTCTCTTTCGATTTTTCGATTTTTTTTTCGTAAAATTAGGTTATGTTATGTTGTATTATTAATTGTAATTATTGTGTTAAATTGTATTGTGTATTCTTATTGTATTGTGTATACAATTGTATTGTGTATTGTGTATTGTATAATTGTATTGTGTATTGTATAATTGTATTGTGTATTGTATAATTGTATTGTGTATTGTATAATTGTATTGTGTATTGTATAATTGTATTGTGTATTGTATAATTCTATTGTGTATTGTATAATTCTATTGTGTATTGTATAATTGTATTGTGTATTGTATAATTGTATTTGTATTGTATAATTGTATTGTGTATTGTAATTTTATTGTGTGTTGTTTATATTGTGTATACCACTGCCACCGGGTGCTTGCCCACTTGCAGTGTAAATAAATACATACATACAAACAATGAAAGTATTTAACAACTGAACATCAGGTGAGGCAAGATATTAAATAAATGTTCATAGAGTGTGACAAGATAATTTCAAGACTGTAGTTGATAGTTGGCTCTGATTGGTTAAAACTCAATAGATTGCGGCTCTCCATTGGTGCATTGGTGTATGAACGAAATAGTCGGAGAAATCAGTGGGAATGGAACACAAAATTAGAATGAGAAGAACTGTAAACAAAGAATAATTTTTGTTTTCAACCAATACGTACGGATGTTTTAATTTGGATAAAAGTGTTCTCTTATTAACGATATTAACCCGAAGAATGTTTTCAGTTTTCGCACCAATAGATCGTATGAGAAAATAAATGGGACATAGGCCTACATACATTGGGACAACTTTTCGAAGTGCCTCGTGGAGAAAGCAAGAACGTGGAAGCGCCGCCAAATATTCCTCGGAAGCTTTTAACGGAAATTGAGTTTGGCGCTCCGGCCTATCGACAGCTTAGCATGTCACTAGCTGCACATGGGTTCCTGTCAGAACCAAATTAAAAGTGGAAAAAAAAAAAAAGTTTTCCTGTAAAATTGTTAAACCATTTATCTTTTCAAAATATAGCCTACATACCGTTGTGGCACAGGTGGTAGCATTCAAGGCTACAAATCAAACAGTCTCCAGTTTAACTTCGCTAATTGTCGACTCATCGAGCGTCCACTTCAACGATACGGCACAACGAAATGGAACATTGGAATGATAAGTAAAAATTAGGGGAGTTATATAGAAAGATGATTAGAGAGAAATATGAAATCCTACGTAAAACTTACTATGTAATAGTTTAATGGTGGATATCAAAGAATTATGTTCAATCATATTTTACTAGTCAGCGATGTAAGCAATGGAGGAGGAAAGGATACTACTCAATTATCTCCTGGTTTAGTTCTCTCATGAGACAAGAGGGAGACAAGGGGAACAAGGGAAATAGGGGGAAGACAATTAAAACAAAAGGAAGGCAATATGAACAAGGGTAAGACAAGGAGAACAACGGAAAGACACAGGAGGAAAATGCAAGGAAAACAACGGGAATGCATAAAAAACGGGAATGCGAGAAAAACAATGAGAAATATTGGGAATGCAAAAAAGCCAATGGAAATGCAAGGAAAACCAATAGGCCTGAGTATGAAAGAAAAACAATGAAAATACAAAAAAAAGGGACTGCATGGAAAACAATAGCAACGCAAGAAAAACAATGGCAACGCAAGGAAAACAATGGCAACGCATGGAAAACAATGGGAATGCAAGGAAAACAATGGCAACGCAAGGAAAACAATGGCAACGCAAGGAAAACAATGGCAACGCAAAGAAAACAATGGCAACGCAAGAAAAACAATGGCAACGCAAGGAAAACAATGGCAACGCATGGAAAACAATGGTAACGCAAGAAAAACAATGGCAACGCAAGGAAAACAATGGCAACGCATGGAAAACAATGGCAACGCAAGGAAAACAATGGCAACGCAAGGAAAACAATGGCAACGCAAGGAAAACAATGCCAGCGTAAGGAAAACAATGGCAACGCAAGGAAAACAATGGCAACGCAAGGAAAACAATGGCAACGCAAGGAAAACAATGGCAACGCATGGAAAACAATGGCAACGCAAGGAAAACAATGGCAACGCAAGGAAAACAATGGCAACGCAAGAAAAACAATGGCAACGCAAGGAAAACAATGGCAACGCAAGGAAAACAATGGCAACGCAAAGAAAACAATGCCAGCGTAAGGAAAACAATGGCAACGCAAGGAAAACAATGGCAACGCAAATAAAACAATGGCAACGCAAGGAAAACAATGGCAACGCAAAGAAAACAATGGCAACGCAAGGAAAACAATGGCAACGCAAAGAAAACAATGGCAACGCAAATAAAACAATGGGAATGCAAAGAAAACAATGGCAACGCAAGGAAAACAATGGCAACGTAAGGAAAACAATGGCAACGCAAAGAAAACAATGGCAACGCAAGGAAAACAATGGCAACGCAAAGAAAACAATGGCAACGCAAGGAAAACAATGGGAACGCAAGGAAAACAATGGGAATGCAAGGAAAACGAAGGAAATGGAAGGAAAACAATGACAATGCAAGAAAAACAATGGGAATGTAAGCAAACAATGAGGGGGGCAAGGAAAACAATTGTAATGCAAGGACAATAATGGAAATGCAAGGAAAACACTAGAAACGGAAGGAAAACAATGAGAATGCAATGGAAACAATCAGAATGCAAGGAAAACAATGATAATGCAAAGAAATCTATGATAATGCAAGGAAAATGATGGAAATACAAGGAAAACGATGGAAATGGAAGGAAAACGATGGAAATGCAAGAAAAACAATGAACATGTAAGGAAAACAATGGCAATGCAAGAAAAACAATTGTTAAGCATGTAAAACAATGAGTGCGCAAAAAAACAAGGGGAATGCAAGTAAAAGCAGTGGAATGCAAGAAGTGGGAGGTTGCATTTTATATGAGTGTCAACTCTCAAGTTCCTCCATACCTAGTGAGAAGGAAGATGTACTTCTACAGTACATCAAAATAATAAACTGCACACGGCACTGAACACGTATCAGCCACTCACCCAAGCAGTTTAAGTGGAAATTCCACATTACTGAACAGACATCATGCGAGAGTATTTTCAGTCCTGCGGTCGTCCTCGATGGTCTAAAGAATACGCGCTAGCCGCTGTTGCTTCAACAAAATTCAAGTGTTAAGTTTTCTGTACATTCATTATTATCGATAGATAGACCTGCATAAATTCATGTAATTTCAACACCAAGCGATACGTAGACCTATAATTATAAATACTGCGAAAAAAAAAAAAAAACGAAATACTGTAATTGACGTCGTTTTAACAATTACCGATTCAGTTACACTTACCATCTTACAGTCTTTGAATAGACTGTGTAGTTCAAAAAAGTAAGTAGGCCTACGGTAAATGAATTTCATATATTATTATTATTATTATTATTATTATTATTATTATTATTATTATTATTATTATTATTACTATTATTATATTTATCATCCAGTCCGCTCTCAAAAGAGTTTAAAATTAGGATTTATAAAACAGTTATATTACCGGTTGTTCTTTATGGTTGTGAAACTTGGACTCTCACGTTGAGAGAGGAACAGAGGCTAAGAGTGTTTGAGAATAAGGTGCTTAGGAAAATATTTGGGGCTAAGAGGGATGAAGTTACAGGAGAATGGAGAAAGTTACACAACACAGAACTGCACGCATTGTATTCTTTACCTGACATAATTAGGAACATTAAATCCAGACGTTTGAGATGGACAGGGCATGTAGCAAGATGGGCGGATACAGAAATGCATATAGTGTGTTAGTTGGGAGGCCGGAGGGAAAAAGACCCTTATGGAGGCCGAAACGTAGATGGGAAGATAATATTAAAATCGATTTGACGGGGGTGGGATATGATGGTAGAGACTGGATTAATCTTGCACGTGATAGGGACCTATGGCGGGCTTATGTGAGGGCGGCAATGAAACTCCGGGTTCCTTAAAAGTCATATTATTATTATTATTATTATTATTATTATTATTATTATTATTATTATTATTATTATTATTATATTTGTCATCCAATCTGCTTTCAAAAGAGTTTAAAGTTAGGATTTATAAAACAGTTGTATTATTAGGGAAAACACGGGAATTTTACTGGAAGCAAGTAAAGAGATAGGTTTGGAAGTAAATCCCGAAAAGACAAAGTATATGATTATGACTCGTGACGGGAATATTGTACGAAATGGAAATATAAAAATTGGAGATTTATCTTTTGACGAGGTGGAGAAATTCAAATACCTTGGAGCAACAGTAAAAAATATAAATGATACTCGGGAGGAAATTAAACACAGAATAAATATGGGAAATGCCTGTTATTATTCGGTTGAGAAGCTTTTATCATCCAGTCTGCTGTCAAAAAATCTGAAAGTTAGAATTTATAAAACAGTTATATTACCGGTTGTTCTTTATGGTTGTGAAACTTGGACTCTCACTTTGAGAGAGGAACAGAGGCTAGGAGTGTTTGAGAATAAGGTGCTTAGAAAAAGATTTGGTGCTAAGAGGGATGAAGTTACAGGAGAATGGAGAAAGTTACACAACGCAGAGCTGCACGCATTGTATTCTTCATCTGACATAATTAGGAATTTTAAATTCAGACGTTTGAGATGGGCAGGGCATGTAGCACGATGGATGAATACAGAAATGTATATAGAGTCTTAGTTGGGAGCCGGAGGGAAAAAGACCTTTGGGGAGACCGAGACGTAGATGGGTGAATAATATCAAAGTCGATTTGAGGAAGGTGGGATATCATGATAGAGACTGAATTAATGTTGCACAGGATAGGGACCAATGGCGGGCTTATGTGAGGGCGGCAATGAAACTCCGGGTCACTTAAACGCTGTAAGTTATTATTATTATTATTATTATTATTATTATTATTATTATTATTATTATTATTATTATTATATTATTGCTTTTTTAAATTTTAGTTGGTTATTTAACGACGCTGTATCAACTATTAGGTTATTTAGCGTCGATGAGATTGGTGATAGCGAGATGATTTTTGGCGAGATGAGGCCGAGGATTCGCCAGAGATTACCTTGTATTCACATTACAGTTGGAGAAAATCTCGGAAAAAACCAAACCAAGTAATCAGCCCAAGCGGGGATTACGAAATTAATAAAATTGTGTCCGTACAATCTTGAGGATTCACGCATGGGCCCTAGAAATGAATAATGTTTTTTATATTTGACTTATTTTAAATTAAATTGTGATTGTATATATTTGACCATGTCTATGCATATATTATGCCTTCGACAAAGTTCTATCTATATCTATATATCTATATCTATATCTCATCATCATCATCTTCCTAACAAGTACTAGGCCAAGTGGCCTGTTACGGTCTAAAACTAGAATTTTCAGTCCATCTCTTCTTTGGACGGCCTAGAGATCTTTTGCCATAAGGATGGTAATGAAACAGTGCTTTTGGAATTCTTCATCGATTCATTCGTTCGAGATGACCCTTCCACTGAAGTTGATATTTGCTGATGAACTGTATAATGGGTTCTATTTGAAGTTCTTGCATTAGGTCCTCATTATTTTTATGATCCCAGCGAGTATATCCAGCTGTTGCTCTCATAAACCTCATCTCACTTGCTGTTATTCTACCGACTTCTTTATTCTTCACAGTCCACGCTTCGCTACCATAGCTTAATACTGGTTGTGCTAAGGTTTTATACAAGCCTATTCTTGTGTGCCTTTGTACTAGTGAAGGTTTCATGATTTTATTAATGATCCCCATTGTTTTATTATATTTACATATTTTTTCAGCAATATCTACTTCATCATAAGGTGATAGTGTATAGCCAAGATAAGTGAAGATATTTACTCTTTCTATTATTTTATTATTCAAACAGATTTTACTTAGTACAAGGAATTTCCCACAAAATGACATGATTTTCGATTTTTCAATATTAATTTCAATTTATATTTTTCACTGACCATATTTAAATTGTGTACTAAATATTGTAAATCATCTTCAGTTGATGCCATGAGAACTAAATCATCAGCGAAAAGTATATATCTGTATCTGTATCTATATCTATATCTATATCTCTATATATCTATATCTCTATATATCTATATCTCTATATATCTATATCTCTATATATCTATATATCTATATATCTATATCTCTATCTCTATATATCTCTATCTCTATATATCTCTATATCTATCGCTATCTCCATATATCTATATCTATCTACCTATCTATCTAACCTACCTACCAACCAACCAACCTACCTACCCCACGCCCGAACGCAACTTCAGACCGGCAGGCAAGCGCCTTAACCGACTGAGCCACGCCGGTGGCTTATTATTATTATTATTATTATTATTATTATTATTATTATTATTATTATTAGTATTAGTATTCACAGGAATAAGAGACAAAGAGCTCCGTAGAAGAAAAGAACTCGCCTGGGTGAAGGATTTTGAAGGTAAATCTTCAGCTTGACTTTTTCTGGGAGGCAAGTAAAGCATGGATCCAATTTCTTAGGTTTATGGCATGTAAAAAGACCTTGTCCGTGATGAAGAGTTAGAACAAAAATTTCTCGCCCACTTTGAATTTCGATGCTGAAAAACCGCTACAAATCAAACCTTCGTTACATAAACACCACCACCGCCTTTAATTGAATAATGTTCCAAATTACAAGAATGGCGCTGAATTACGTGTTACGAGGCAGGTTTATTACATTCACGATGAGTAACAGAGACCACACAGAGTTTTTCATTAAGGGTGATTTCAATGCACTCCTGTTCCAGGTTTTCTTTATCATTTACGAAAGGTCTCTCTCTCACTAACTGGGAGTTAAGGCGAAGAGGATACATAAACTGTGCTTTGGAGACTTCGCTTCTTTCTTCCGTTGCCCTGGATACAGCGGCCGGCCTCAGCCGTGATTGCTATCGGGTCGAGTTACTGCCACAAAGAACTTATTACTTAAAGTAAGGAGAAACGTTGGACGACTCTGGAATCCTTGAATGGATTTGATTTTTTATTTATCCCAATAACACTCCATTCGTCATATTACTTTTCCCCTTTATGAAGAAATTTGTACTATATGGTATATACTGAAAGTGTGGATTGAACAAACCAGGATAGAATGTCGTTATACAGAGTTCATATCTATAATCTATGTGCAAAAATGGGTAGAAGAAAAACCATTCCTTCATATTAATTATACTGTCACTATAGATATTCTTCCAAAAGAAAATAATTAATATTTCCTTAAAGAAATCAATAATCCGAAAAATTTGATCTATTCTGATTTTAATTTTTTCCAAATTTAAGAAATGTATAACTATACTTTATTGAAATAAATATAAAAATCGTCGAACATATCTGTGGCAGGGAGGAAAAAGGTCTTAAGTCAATATTTTGTGAAAATGAGATTTTTATATATTCTGAAAGCGGAAACAATTCTCTACAATCTGGTAAAACGGTTAAAGTCAAATAAGACTCCTGACAGGATTTATAGAGCGTTACCAAATGTCCTAAGTACTTTTTGAATCGAGCACACACAGAACAAAGGGCTTAAGAATACTTAATACTTTATTCCTTACAAACTATCACATGTTTACTATCCATGCTTACCTATTAAAAAAGTCTAACTTGTATTTTTAGCCATTTTATGACATACTGATGCCCTTTCCTTTTAAAACTTTAAGAACCAGGGTAAACAGTCCTGTAATTGTTTAAGACCCGTTTTGCATTTTTAATCATTTACATTTCTCATTTATTTTGACATGAAAAAGGTCTTATGTTTAAATAGTCCCTTCTACTCAGTTTGGCTTCTAGTCTTAAAAGGGCTTAAGTGCGGCTATTTTTCGAAATAATCAAGAAAATTGTTAAATGAGCAACATTACGTATTTTAGAAGAAATAAAAAAAAAATATCCAGGAAAAACCTCTTAATTAAAAAAACTCTATAATTGAAACCAATTTCAATCTTTCTACTGCTCTCCTGAAAAGTATAACATTTTTACTTAAGACCTTTTTCCTCCCGGCCACAGATATAAAGGCGGCGGCATGTTTATTCTACCAGAAGAAATTTGAAATGTTCTTTAGCTGAACCTAAATATTACGCAAACACAGGACTAAATCACAGCCAGGGTTACGAGCCAAAGTTACACAATTTCATATTGATAATAAATCAAGATCCAGATATTTTAATTATGACTTTTACTACGTCATACAACTTTCTACCAATAAAACGGTACAGAACAATGTGTTTCAACCAATCACGGCCGCATATCCTACAATTTTTATCACCTCCCTAGCATTTTTATCACATTCCTAGCGTTTGTTTCTTTGTTCGTCAATAATTCTACTTTTTAAAATGATTCACGTTTATTTCACCATTCTTAATTGAAACTTTTCTATAATTTATCTTATTTATATTATTTAGGTTATGTTATAGCTTCTGCTATATGAGATTATGGATAGTTACGTATCAGAGGCCGTTTATTATAAATTGATAATTGAAGTGTAACGCAACTGTTTTAATAGAAATGAAACTGAATCAACAAAGCCTTCTTGACTAGTAATCGTCCATAGATTTTAATGAAGATTGTATAGTGGCACAACTGGTAACAAGAGAAAATCTCATCATAGCACACTACTGCCATCTAGCGGGGTATTTGTAATGATGAGATAGTGTAATAATATATTTTAAACACAGATTAGTAAGGCAATAAATAAAAACATAGATAGATAAAAATAAGTAAATACATAGATAAATAAATATATATAGATAAATGAAAATATATGTAGATAAATAAAAATAAATAATATATAAAACAAATAAATAAAAGTGAATAACTGAAAAAATATATAGGTTATAATTAATAAAAAATATAAAATAAATAAAAACATAATGAGAAATAAATAGAAATAAATAAATTGAAAAAATAAAATAACAAATAATTAAAAATAAATAAATGAAAATAACATATATAAATAAAAATAAAATAAATAAATGCATAATAAAAACAAAAAATTATATAGGCTATACAGTCTAACAGTCTAACTGTACTTTAAACTCTCTAGCAATACATATCTCTAATATTTGCGACATTTCCAAGACGTTGGATAATATTTCGTTTGTCAGAAATACTCAGGCGTGAACGTGTTTGTGGCATGATGTCTTACCGGTATACGGGGGCTTGGATTCTAGTCACAGCAACAGACTGCGTTGTGCTGTTTTGCTACTTTCTTTAGATTCAAGCGCATTCCACTAAATCGGCGAAGCAATGTATTTTGACAGCGACGTGAGATTCGAACTCACGACCAGCGTCCCGCAAGAAAGCAGATCGCGCGGAGCACGGAGGGACGGCGCGCAGCGGAGAGAAGTGGGGAAATGGCCTACACGCGACGAGAGTGCGCGCGCATCTGGTGCTGGTAGAGAGGAGAGGGCTCTGGATTTTTCTGGAGTGCAATCTCTGGAGACGCGTCGAACGTTCGAGGCTACGTCGCTGTGATTATAAAAGAAGAAACGCCAGCGAACTCTGGAGACGCGTCGAACTTTCGAGGCTACGTCGCTGTGATTATAAAAGAAGAAACGCCAGCGAACTCGAGCAGTTTTTCAGTTGATTAGTCAGCCAGTCAGTGAGAAAGCCAGAGCAAGCAAGCCAGTCTTGTGTACCGGAGTTCGACTCGTGTGTGCGTCCGCAACTGTGCCAGCATCCGAAGGCCTGAGTTCGAGTGCAGTGGACCGCAGTTGGAGGGACCTGATTTCGAGTGCAGTGGACCGCAGTTGGAGGGACCTGAGTTCGAGTACAGTGGACTGTCTCTGAAGGACTGTGGTTCGAGATACTGTGAACTCGAGTGACTGAGCTAGAAGAACTGTGAACTGAGAACTGATAGTTCTGATTTGTAAATAGTGTTTTGTAAATATTAGTCAAGATTAACAGTTCATTGTTGTTCGTAATAGTCCAAGTAAATTGTCATTGTCGTCAGTGGAGTGCTATAACGAATACTGTGTTGAGTGAAAATCCAATTGTTGACGAGAGCGTTTAAGGCGAATTGTAGAAAGGAATTATTGTTGGAAGAATAAAATCCTATTGTTGAGTTGAAATAAAATTCACAGTATTATAGGATATAAATGTACTACGTACTATAGGATGTTTGATTTAAATGAATATTATCAGTAAAATAAGTATAATCCATACAGTCGAAATATGGAGGGTACAGTATGTGGGATCACCATAGAATATTTTTAAGTGTGGATTTCGATTGAATGAGAGATTTTGAACACAAAAGCTTGATTTCCCAGAGGGATCGCAGGAAGCCCTCCGAATTATGAAATTGAAACACATCAATGCGTTGTGACATGGATTCCACTTACGTTGACAGAGAAATATGAAAATGCACTTCCGGCAGCTCTTTCATACAGCACAGCCATTTTTCGCTAGCTCTGGTTCGATTCCCTGCGTTCACTGAAATGATAATATTGTGATGGGCAAGATTTAAGGATGAGGATATTCTCTCAACTTCCTAACTCAAAAATGTTCTTCTACCAAGGTATTCCAATGAAACTGAATAAAAAAAAGTCTACTTTACTAGTAATCGTGAATAGAGTTCAAAGAAGATTGTATAGTTTGCGCAACTGGTCACAAGAGAACAGCTCCTCATAACGCACTTCTGTCATCTAGCGGAATATTTGTAATGATGAGATGGTACAATAATACATTCTCACGACAGTTTACTATTTTAGTAAGTCAATTAATACTTTAAAGCAGTCATGTCAATTGATGTCCATAGGAGCAAGCGCGCGCTTTAGAGCTCAGGAGAGCCTGAGCGCTTTACAGCGGAAAGGAAAGAGACAGACGAAAGAGGTAGTATATGCCGCTTGGGCGAGCTACATTCAGGGATGGCCAGCACTGATTCAATAGATAAAGGGAAGAGAACTTACTAAAACTGTATCCATGTTAATTTTTAGATTTGTCTGAGAAGTATAAGTGCATTATAAGAATGTAAGTTTTAATTTTAATTCTCATTTTTCACAAGTTTGCTGTTTTACTCAAAATAAATATTAAATTCTCAACTTTTTTTTATAGAAAAGTGAAATTCCCAGATATAGGTCTATTTATTTAGTAGCCTTACAGAATGTTTTCGTAAATACCGTAATTATGTATTACTGAAGATAGTGTATTGAAAATTTTGAAAGTATTCACATGGAAATTGCTTGTAAGGAAATGAATTAACAAAGCAACTACTGTTACATCATAAGCAAAAATGTGTTGTAAAAATGTCAGCTCTATAGCTTCAGCAGATTTCGAGAAAATAATTTAATATTATGATAGGACGTTGCTCACAAATATCACCTTAAAAGCATAAAGCGATGAGAATTTTGTTATGGAATATTAGTTACACTTAAAACATATATATAGCACCTAGATAACTTTGCTTTGTACTGTAATATTGTTATTAGTTTATTGATTACTTTTATAAGGCTAAGATACCATCAATATCAATTCCAACTTATCATGTCATACTCAAACTCTTTTTTTGGGATATCATTTTCTTTATGAATGATGTGTTTCGTCCATTTAGTACAGTATAGTTGTACTACTATGGAATTTATGTGAATATTCCTTCTTAACTTTTTATTATGTTATTAACATTTAAAACACAACAGTAATATTAAGAAATTGTTATTAGTACTTTTGTTTTACAGAGAATATAGCCTACTTAATATCAAACAGAAAGAAGACATATAAAAATAACGACATAAAATTTCACGTTCCGTTTGAAATTTGTGCACCACTGTTTTTTTAATCCAACAGGCTCCTTATTCATATACACAACCCTTTGTCTTTCCATACTTAGCGCTTGCTGCCCGCGCACGACGTCAAGGTCAGAAAAATGCGCTTGCTTTGACATCACTGCTTTATTGTATTAAAGTACTTTATTTCTTCTAATCTTCATATACTTTCTTCTAACCGTGTTTTGATTTTCTCTAGAAAAATCGATACGACTAGTAAAATTACTGTAGATAACAGAGTCCATTTCAAAGACCATCTTTGGTACGTGTGCCACATTTTCAGCATCACATCCTAGAGCTTAAATCATAGCTGGTTTTTTGTAACATATTCAATTTCGTATTCAAATACTTCAGACCCATCTTTATTCATACATTATACAACACTTTTAAAGAGAGAGAGAAGTATCTTGTTAGTTGTAACAGTCTGTGTTTGGACGCGAAACTCCTCACTCAACCGTCTCGAACATCCAGAGAGAACGGAATTAAGCATAAAAAAGTGAAATGAGGATTTTAGGGTTTAGTCCGTATGGGCTTACAAAGGGAATCCTTTGAGAGGAAATACTCCAAACGCAATGAATGGTCTAGTGGAGTCACAATACGTAATACACTGGACGCAACTGGCTGGTAAAAGCAAAAATTTTTTACCACAGTAAGCACTCCGATGTAAAGCAATTGCGTCTACCAAATTTGAGTACGCCTGTTCCCTTTGATGCAACTTATAATTCCATTTACAAGCAGATGTTTAGAACGAGGATTATCTCCAAAATATTACAATTTCTCTAATTTCTTCATATAAAAATTAGATTGGTGAGGTTCACATACTACGATGCCTAGGGGCCGAATTCATAGTCAACACTTATCGTAAGGAAATCCTTAAGCAGTTGCTTATAATCATTTCCAATTAATAA
Organism: Periplaneta americana; assembly: GCF_040183065.1. Taxonomy (NCBI): domain Eukaryota; kingdom Metazoa; phylum Arthropoda; class Insecta; order Blattodea; family Blattidae; genus Periplaneta; species Periplaneta americana. Next base: position 27,742,307 of record NC_091130.1, read on the forward strand.
ACCCCACTGAAGTGAACACTTACTAAAATAAGTTAGCCTGTCAGCTTACTTAAGTGTTTCCTCATATGCATTGTAATCAGCTGATTCGGTATACAATAGCTGATGATAATGTGTATGTATTTATTTACACTGAAAGTGGGCAAGTACCCGGTGGCAGTGGTATACACAATATAAACAATACACAATAAAATTACAATACACAATACAATTATACAATACAAAATACAATTATACAATACACAATACAATTATACAATGCACAATAAAATTATACAATACAATTATACAATACACAATACAATTATACAATACACAATAAAATTATACAATACAATTATACAATACACAATACAATTATACAATACACAATAAAATTATACAATACAATTATACAATACACAATAAAATTATACAATACAATTATACAATACACAATACAATTATACAATACACAATACAATTATACAATACGATTATACAATACACAATAAAATTATACAATACAAATATACAATACACAATACAATTATATTCACAATACAATTTAACACAATAATTACAATTAATAATAATACATAAAATAACCCAATTAATAAGTGAACCTAATTTTACAATACAACCTACATAAAGGTCCTACATAAGTTTCACATTGGTACTGATAATAGTCTTTCACTTTACTCTCATCTCACTCACTGTAGTGGCACTATGACGCATTTCAGTGACACTTTAGGACGTAATTCATTGACACTATAAATTATCACTGATCGGAACTATTCACTGCACTGTAAAACCATAACCACTGACTCACCACGCTTCACTGATACAACAGTTCAAATAAGACAAATAATTACACCCTTATGCATACTTATAAACAGAAGTACATTTAAGCTAACCTTTCTAGTCTAAGACCCTCTTACACGCTATTTTTAAATAATTTACAATTCAAACCAAGAGAGTAACTCGTCAGGCTAAATAAATACATGTCACCTTAAAAAATCAAATGTTAAATGTCACCTTAATTTTAATTTGCACTTTATACACAACTTTTTAAGTTATTCTTGTATCTCCTTAAGGAAGGACAGCCCTCAAAGACCGCTGCAGGTAGGTCATTCCAATCATTTATAGTTCTATTTAAAAATGAGAATTTACCTACATCCGTTTTCTGGTTCCTACATTTGATTTTAAAATCATGATCGTTCCTACCATAGTACGCTGGCTTTTCTAACCGAGCGTTATGTCTATCCATGCTATGATTCTATTGAATTTATTGAGTTCCATAATGAAAATGAAAATGAAAATGTGTTTCGACACAACAAAAGATACATCAGAGATATGGAAAACCCTTTAGGGATGTAGAAGGACCAACAATTTAAGAGGAGATACAGTTTCGACAAGAACACTGTTGTGGATATTCTGGTGTCTCTCATTGAAATTCACAATACAACTATGAGGCTTACCGATTCCACCACTGCTGAAAATACCGGTCGCTTTGAGATTTTATGCTATAGCATAATTCCAGATAGATTTAAGTGGTATTTTTTTTTTTTCGAAAAGTATTCAGGCCCCAGTGAAGTGTTATTTGCATTATCGTTTGTATTCTACCCAAGGAATAAGCTGTTAAAATTTTCGTAATTATACCACCTCCACTTTGTTTACCATAAAAATAACTAAAAAATAAATTAAAATGATTTACTTAAGGAATATTTCCGGAGTCTGCATTAAATTAAATTGCAATTCTGTCCCATGTCAATTTCTTCATTTGGAGAGAACAATTGTCAGATTTGTTACTTTAGACGATATCTCTATGTATCTCTATATACAGAAAACAGCATCTGCATCTAATTCCTCAAAAAGTATAGAAGATTACTTTGAGAAGAAGTTATATTCAGTTAAAAATACGGGCTCGTCCGGGATTTGAACCCGGGACCTCTCGCACCCTAAGCGAGAATCATATCCCTAGACCAACGAGCCGCTTGTAACGATGACTGACATTTAACTAGGCCATTAAACTCAAGTAAAGCGTTCACCTTCAGTTTTCGTAACAATGTCGTTAACTGGTTTGAGGCATGTAGCTTAATTGCTGTCAGAAGAGATATGATCATAGGTTCGTATCCTGTCCGATGATGTCATGCTGTCTTGAGTGAAGCCCCCTACTAATTTTTTAGTTGGTTATTTTATGACGCTTTATCAGCTATGGTTATCTAGCGTCTGAATGACATCATCTCACTACATCTCGCCACAATATTGTAAAAAATTGCAGAAAATTGTAAAAATTGTAGAAAATTACTAAATTGTAAAACTTTAAAAATTGTAAAATATTGTAAAAATTGCAGAAAATTGTAAAAATTGTAGAAAATTACTAAATTGTAAAACTGTAAAAATTGTAAAATATTGTAAAAATTGCAGAAAATAGTAAAAATTGTAGAAAATTACTAAATTGTAAAACTGTAAAAATTGTAAAATATTGCAAAAATTGCAGAAAATTGTAAAAATTGTAGAAAATTGCTAAATTGTAAAACTGTAAAAATTGTAAAATATTGTAAAAATTGTAATTGCAATATTGTAACATTTTGACTTGTTCCACATCTTAAAGCTTTTCAATGAAAAATCTCAGGTCTGACCGGTACTCGAACCCGGAACGTATGCGTGACAGGCTTAAGGTCTGACCACTCATACACCACCGAGATATCAAAGACCTTAATTTACATATCTCATTTTTTTTAGTATTAATGGATTTCTTCCTTAATCTGCAACGATTTCAAAATAGTAATATGAAGCACCACGCTACATTCTCTCGATTTCACATAATAAAAAAAAACTGTATGAAAAGCATGATATCCGGCAAGGGTAAACGTGATCAAGGATGAGAATGGTGACTTGCTTGCAGACGGTCATTCAATGCTGAACAGATGAAAAAACTATTTTGGACAACTACTAAATACAACATAGGCCAAATAGAAATAATCGGGACGAAATTGATACAAACTGCTGAGCCATTTATACCCGAACCCACACTTTCTGAAGTCGAATTGCGATAGAAAATCTGAAAAATTATAAGTCTCCAGGTATCGATCAAATTCCAGCAGAACTAATACAAGAGGGTGGAAGCGCATTATCTAACGAAATTTATAAGCTTGTACTTGCTATTGGGAAAAGGAAATTGTACCAGAACAATGGAAGGAGTCCATAATCGTACCTATCTTTAAGAAAGGGGACAAGACTAACTGTAGTAACTTTCGAGGAATATCACTTTTGTTGACGTCGTACAAAATTTTGTCCAATATTCTTTTGAGAAGATTAACTTCATATGTAGATGAAATTATTGGGGATCATCAGTGTGGTTTTAGGCGTAATAGATCAACTATTGACCAGATTTTTTGTATTCGACAGATAATGGAGAAAAAATGGGAGTATAAGGGTACAGTGCATCAGTTATTCATAGATTTAAAAAAGGCATATGACTCGGTTAAGAGAGAAGTTTTATATGATATTCTTATTGAATTTGGTATTCTCAAGAAACTAGTTATATTAATTAAAATGTGTCTCAGTGAAACGTACAGCAGAGTTCGTATAGGTCAGTTTTTCTCAGATGCGTTTCCAATTCACTGGGCTAAAGCAAGGAGATGCACTATCACCTTTACTTTTTAACTTTGCTCTAGAGTATGCCATTAGGAAAGTCCAGGATAACAGAGAGGGTTTGGAATTGAACGGGTTACATCAGCTGCTTGTCTATGCGGATGACGTGAATATGTTAAGAGCATATCCACAAACGATTAGGGAAAACACGGGAATTTTACTGGAAGCAAGTAAAGAGATAGGTTTGGAAGTAAATCCCGAAAAGACAAAGTATATGATTATGTCACGTGACGAGAATACTGTACGAAATGGATATATAAAAATTGGAAATTTATCTTTTGAGAGGTGGAGAAGTTCAAATATCTTGGAGCAACAGTAACAAATATAAATGATACTCGGGAGGAAATTAAACACAGAAATAAGGGAAATGCCTGTTATTATTCGGTTGAGAAACTTTTGTCATCTAGTGTGCTGTCAAGAAATGTGAAAGTTAGAATTTATAAAACAGTTTTATTACCGGTTGTTGTGTACGGTTGTGCAACTTGGACTCTCACTTTGAGAGAGGAGCAGAGATTAAGGGTGTTTGAGAATAAGGTTCTTAGGAAAATATCTGGGGCTAAGAGGGATGAAGTTACAGGAGAATGGAGAAAGTTACACAACACAGAACTGCACGCATTGTATTCTTCACCTGACATAATTAGGAACATTAAATCCAGACGTTTGAGATGGGTAGGGCATGTAGCACGTATGGGCGAATCCAGAAATGCATTTAGAGTTTTAGTTGGGAGGCCGGAGGGAAAAAGACCTTTAGGGAGGCCGAGACGTAGATGGGAAGATAATATTAAAATGGATTTGAGGGAGGTGGGATATGATGATAGAGAATGGATTAATCTTGCTCAGAATAGGGACCAATGGCGGGCTTATGTGAGGGCGGCAATGAACCTCCGGGTTCCTTAAAAGCCGGTAAGTAAGTATGAAAAGCATTAAATCCAACTGTCGGAGATATTCAGTACAGTACTTGAAGACGACCGTCAGCCGGATTTTCAAAGAAACTGTATAATCCGCAAGAACAGTGATAGCTTCGTCCATCTCATTTTAATATTCCCGGGAGATAAACCTCCAAAGGCTGAATGAATGGTCTAATCAGCGTTCCAGTATCGATAAGGAAGCCAAAGCAGGACTGGTTGCCTATGCACTAGGATCCAGGTCACCCCGGCAGGTATGCTTGCCCGCCTGCCGGCCTGTTGGTTGGTTGGTCGGTCGACTCGCTTCGCAGGGTATTTATAGCTCGCTCACCCGGGCGCTGCCTGGGATGGAGAGAGGGTGCCACTGCACATCCTACCCCTAACGCAGGGAACGGAAATAACCTACTAACCCCATCACACTTTGCGACAAAACGATTTTTTTTTTCAGATAATTTTTATGTCAATTTGTTTCCGCGAGTTTTCTATGAAGTGTTAGTGTTAAAACGACTTTCGTACCGGGAACTCTAACCTTCAATGAGCAATCTTTACATTTTAACGTTCCTTGTAGCTTACAAAACCTATTTAAATAAAACGAGATTACCGTACAACTCGATGGGGAGTAATTGTGGAACAAAATAACACGGTACACAGAAGTCGTTTGGCAAATGGGAAACATTACTAATTGTAAAACTTACTTACTTACTTTACTTACTGGCTTTTAAGGAACCCGGAGGTTCATTGCCGCCCGCACATAAGCCCGCCATTGGTCCTTATCCTGTTCAAGATTAATCCAATATTATAGATTTATTAATTTTTCAAACAGAATAATATCTGTAATATTGGCAATTAATATTTGAGGAGAAAAAATTCGCTAAATCTACGTACAAAGCGCTCTGACCACTGAGCTACGCCGAATTCAATCCACAGCACCGGCTCGAACCTTCCTCCTTTTAAAATATTTTTCTTTTATGGCCTGACTCCAAGTTAGGCATGTACAGACGTGGACAAATTATTAACAAAATTTACGATTTTTATGATAATTCTGTTTACAAAATTCGACTTTTCAATTTAGACTACAGTTGACAATTTTGCACATTGCTATCATTACAGTAGATAGAAATAGGCCTATGCAAAAATGTCAACTGTAGTCTAAATTGAAGAATCAAATTTTGTAAAAATATATAATAAAAATCTTCAATTTTGCTACTAACTTGTAAATATGCAAAAATTTCAGTGTAGTCTAAATTGAGGAGTCAAATTTAGTAAAAATATATTATAAAAATCTTCAGTTTCGCTAATAATTCGGAAATATCCGAAATATCAACTGTAGTCCAAATTGAAGAGTCAAATTTTGAAAATATTCAATACAAATCTTCAATTTTTTAATGTGGAAATACGCAAAAATGTCAACTGTATTCTGAATTGAAGAGTCAAATTTTGAAAATATACAATACAAATCTTCAATTTTTTAATGTGTAAATACGCAAAAATGCCAACTGTATTCTGAATTGAAGAGTCAAATTTTGAAAATATAAAATACAAATCTTCAATTTTTTAATGTGTAAATACGCAAAAATGCCAACTGTATTCTGAATTGAAGAGTCAAATTTTGAAAATATACAATACAAATCTTCAATTTTTTAATGTGTAAATACGCAAAAATGCCAACTGTATTCTGAATTGAAGAGTCAAATTTTGAAAATATACAATACAAATCTTCAATTTTTTAATGTGTAAATACGCAAAAATGCCAACTGTATTCTGAATTGAAGAGTCATATTTTGTAAAAATATATAATAAAAATCTTCAATTTTGCTAATAATTTGTCCACGTCTGTATGTTACCTGCATATATATACGTCAACACATATGCCTAACTTGGAGTCAGGACAAAGTAAAAATATTACAAAAGGAGGAAGGTTCGAACCGGTGCTGTGAATTGAATTCGGCGTAGCTCAGAGGTCAGAGCGCTTGGTACGTAGAACCAAGGACCCGGGTTCGATCCCCGGCGCCGGAGCGAATTTTTCTCCTCAAATATTAAGATTAATCCAGTTTCTATCATCATATCCCACATTTTAATAGTATCCTCCCATCTACGTCTCGGCCTCCTCAAAGGTCTTTTTCTCTCCGGCCTCCCAACTAACACACTACATGCATTTCTGGATTCGCCCATATTTGCTACATGCCTTGCCCACCTCAAACGTCTGGATTTAATGTTCCTATACCTGGTAAGGTTTATCTTGTCTCAGTAGCAATAAAACAAGTCCCTTCAAATCAGGGTGGAGATTATAGGAGGGTTGTAAATTTTCAGGATTCCTTTCAAAATCTTGTTATTGTACAGGCTACCGGAACTCAGTTTCTTGAAAGACAAGCTCAGTGACGGAACTACACAGTACGAAGAGAGATATTTTGTTATTTTATTTTGCGCTACAGAATGTATTAACTAGTTCCTTCCGCCACTGGATGGATGGATGGCATCGCTCCACTCCCCCATCGCCATAACAATACAGACGAAGTAAGACATATCTCCTTTCTCTCTCTTTTCACAGTGAGACAAGATACATCACACAGTCGACCTGGTTGGCGAGCTGGTATAGCGCTGGCCTTCTGTGCCCAAAGTTGCGGGTTCGATCCTGGGCCAGGTCGATGGCATTTAAGTGTGCTTAGATGCGACAGGCTCATGTCAGTAGATTTACTGGCATGTAAAAGAACTCCTGCGGGACAAAATTCCGGCACATCCGGCGACGCTGATATAACCTCTGCAGTTGCGAGCGTCGTTAAATAAAATATAACATTTACATCACACAGACTTTAATTATGTCAGGTGAAGAATACAATGCGTGAAGTTCTGTGTTGTGTAACTTTCTCCATTCTCCTGACTAATTGTAAAACTGAAATAACAATTATACAAAGTAACAATGATGTGTTCCCTCCAAGATAGCTGTAATCTGAGTGGTCTTTTTCATTTTATATTAGTAGGTTGGCAGTATATAGGCCTATTCCGATTTTGTGCCGCTAGAATTCTCCACCTTTTGTCTCGTCAGTTTTCCTTAATAAGTTTCTGTGGAATAAGCCTACTTAAAATAAATACTAGAGATGTTAAGTTTCAGCAGTCACGCCAGCGGAATAAACAGGAGAGGTTCGCGACAGGTACAGTTCGCTGTGGCGCATGCGCGCAACTCTCAAGCAATACCAGCGTGATCGTTACCTGCATTTATTTTCGCGTTCACATTCCAGATAAAATCAAGAAGTTCCCTCGTGCTCCGGTTACACATCTTGCAATACGAAGGTTAGGTTTGGTTAGTTTAGGTTTTTATTAACCAACTCCGAGTATTCCGCGCATGCGCAGTTATCTCGGAGCCAAGATGATCCTGTCGCGAGCCGCACGTGAACAACCAAAACAATCCTGATTCTCTTGTTTTGTTATTTAGAGTATTCGAAAGCAATTAAATTTTCTCTAGTTTTAGGTGAAAATTTCAATATTTCGTGGCTTTTTATTTAGATGGTAGCCTAGAACATTTATACCCAGATTGCTCGGCCTTATAGGCTTTGACGGTAACTTGTGTCAGGATTAGTATGCTGCCATCTGGTTGTTACATAAGGAGTCACGTCATAACTCCCAACTGAATTGCATTAGCGACTGTACTGCCATCTCGTGTTCGTTTACGGCGGACGGGTGGCGATCCTGGCGGTTGTTCTCTTCAAAGTGCTACCGATTTTAACATAGGGATGATCAATCTGTTATGTATGTGGTCTGGGATGGTAGATACATCTGCGAAAAGGGATGATTTTAATTAACTTCCGTCTGTTGGAGAACGTTTCTCGAAATTCTAAAGAGTACGATGAACGGAAGAAATTAAAACAATTGTAGCACTCAGAAGCAAAGTGATACAAATGACATTTTTTTTTTAAAGTGAGATAAGTGTACTTATATTATAAATCTTTAATGTCCCTTCTGTTAAGAGAAAATGTAATATAAGTGCAGTTCCAGTCAGTGCTGTTACCTGTTGGCCTAACTATTGTATTACAATGCATACAGAGTTTTGACTGAGAGGCAAACTAATACAAGTGCGTTGTTTACATAGTATTGTTGCGTTTCTCCTGTTTATGACTAATTCATTTGCCATAATGGAGAGAGGTAATATATTACATCGCTGACTTTTCGAAACATCTTCGTGGAAGACCTGCACGCATTGAGCTGGAGCAACTATATAGTGATCGAATAAGGATAACTTTTCCTAAGTGGAGCAACTTGCAAGAGCTAAAGAAATTCTTGCCACCCATACACCACTCTTTCTTTGATGACCTGAAGTATGAGGATGGACCTATAATAAGGACTGTATGACGTGGACGTGGAAGAGAAATTTCAAGGAATGCTCGCGGTAGGAGTCCTACAGATGCACTTCATGACAGAAACACAGATGTTGCAGCAGAGAGAGATGTGACTTCTTCAGATGAGGTTACTGACGTAATGGACAGCGACTAAGGCTGAATCTCATTGAAAATTTAAAATATTCTTCATCCAATTCTTTCGGTTATATAGACACATTTTGTGGCATAATATGATAATAAGAAAGCTCAAATGCTGTTAAGACAGGAATGTTTCAATGCTGTAAGCAATATTCTTGTTCTTATTTTAAATAATCTGATAAATATGAAGCTAATGAGGTTAAATACTTATGTATAATTATTGATGATCATTTAAAATGGAATAATCATATTCATTATATTTTTAATATATTACGTAAAACATTACATTGCTTTGTTATTCTAAAAAATATTTTGTCAATTAACTGTTTACTTGTAATTTATTAGCATTATTTTAATCTATATTTATGTATGGTATTATAGGTTGGGGTGGAACTTATAAATCCAAACTTTATCCGTTAATTTTACTACAGAAAAAAGTATTAAAAATTCATTTTAAAAAGCAGAAAGATTACCCAACTGAAATGTTGTTTAAACATTTCAAAGTTTTCAACATTAAGCAAATGTATTATTTTATTTTATTAAAATATTTTCATAGAAATTTTAATAACTTTGAAAGGTATATACATAAATATAGAACTAAAAATATGAATTCTCTGCGTTTGTGTGAACCAAAATGTAAAACCAATGCAGCTCTTTATCATAGCGTGAGTCAAGGTCCCAGTTTATTAAACAAATTTTATTCCAATAATAGCCTATTTCAAGCACGAATCCTCTCCAAATTAATAAACAAATAAAAAAAACTTGTATTGGATTTATAATTTGGGTTTAAACATATTAAACACTATTCAATCTGCATTCACTCTCAATTTTAATTTTATTTTTGTCTGTATTGGAATCCCCTCCTGAGCACGAGTCTTACTCATTCAGGAGTGGGCTAGTTTATCTTTCATTGTATTTTTTAATTTGTATTCATTTCAAATTTACTAGCGATATAAGTAAATGAGTGAGTGAGTGAGTGAGTGAGTGAGTGAGTGAGTGAGTGAGTGAGTGAGTGAGTGAGTGAGTGAGTGAGTGAGTGAGTGAGTGAGTGAGTGAGTGGAGTAAATAAATAAATAAATATACAAATACTGCAAACCCTTGCACTTGTATTACTTCTCCACAAAAATATTTCCGTCGCAAAATAATACAAGTGACTTTAGGACCCAATTTTACCTCGACTGTTTTAGAACAGATAATTTCTATGTAGAAGTTAAAAAATATAGGTACCAACATACACAACAGTAAATTCACAGCAACATAGTCTTGTAACAGATTTTTTAATTTCATTTTTCCCTCGAAATTATTCAAATTAACCTTACAGGGAGGTATACCTGGAAGCTTAATTTGCATAATACACGTCACTGTATGTACCAGAAAACCATAATTTAAGTCACACAGAGTTAGTGTGCACTCAATGTTGGTTGCTTGACAGTTGTCAGCCCACTTTCAGGTCTGTGGATATAGAGGGAAAAATTGGATCGGTGTCGGGTAGAGTTCCCGGGTAGCTCAGTTGGGAGAGCGTTGGTACGTTTAACCAAAGGTCCCGGGTTCGATAACCGGCCCCGGGACAATTTTTCCCTCGAAATTATTCAAATTAACTTTACAGGGAGTTATACCTGGAAGCTTAATTTGCATAATATACGTCACTGTACGTAACAGAAAACCACAATTTAAGTCACACAAAGTTAGTGTGCATTCAATGTTGGTTGCTTGACAGTTGTCAGCCCAATTGGATCGGTGTCGGGTAGAGTTCCCGAGTAGCTCAGTTGGGAGAGCGTTGGTACGTTTAACCAAAGGTCCCGGGTTCGATACCCGGCCCCGGAACAATTTTTCCCCTCGAAATTATTCAAAATCATTTGTCTCAAAACTTACTAAACATCACTTGTATCACTTTGCTTCTGAGTGCCTCAATTGTTTAAATTCATCTAAGTTAAGTCAGAAACTTTTATGTTGAACACTCTGTATATGATCGGAGTTTATTGAAATAGGAAATTAAAAGAGGTTCCCTTTCAACACATCTCTACAAGACTGAAATCAGCGACGTTGCAAGAGCTACAAATATCGACCTCACAGAGGGACTTCGTCGCCTGAGTTATAGCATTTCTGTTACCGATGTCCCGGCAAGCAGGCCGTATTGTCCGAATCTATAGAGAATAGCAAGGTCCACAATGCAGACAGCTGAATGTATAGCTTAGAGCTCTTAATCCATTTCTCCATTGAAACAGGAAGTGCTGAATGGTTCCAGCAAGATGTATTGACACAGTCTGCCAGATGTCATAATCAGCTACATCGATTGAATTCACTATACTCCACGCCAAATCGAGACGATGCGATGTAAGATATACAGTCTGAATTTAGTCGAAATCTTTAGGTATTATACAGTCAAGTTTGCTTAACAAAGATCAAAATTATGCGCCCAATAACTGTATAATTGAATCACAATAGGATAGACCAGGGTAATTGTAAACACTTTTCACCGATTTCAAATATATTTCAACATTACACAACCCTCCGTAACGGTAAGCATGACAAAGAAACATTGTGTTATTTTTAGATCTTTCTTTTCCCTGAAAATGGGTTTAATAGTAATATACGTTACAAGAGCGGTATGTTGAAGTTTTCACGTTCGAGGAAAAGTTTGAAAAAGCGAAACGCAGTTGAGCTTTTTTAATTTCCGAGAATTGAAAGGAAACATACCGCTCGTGTATCGTACATTATTTTGTGCGAAGATCGTTTATTACATACCTGAAAGAGGAATTTCTAATTAGTTGCAATGAAATCTCCATCTTGGTTTCTGTTCAATGACGGCAAATTTGCAAAACAAAAACACCTATCTTCAACATTGTTGCTTTAAAATGTTTCCTGTGTTTACTATACTCCAGCAGGCCGTGATATACGTCTGTCTTTTTTTCCCAGTCTATAAATACGAACTTAAAACAAACGGTAAGGTTATGTAATGATTTATTTTTCACTTTAATATATCAATAATATTATTTATATAACATATTGCAGTAATAACATCGGCAAGTTTGTTGATTTTTTCACGGCTTCCTTAATGTTACTCGCATGAATGTGTGAATGATATGTTGTTATTGAAGTGTTGTATCAGTGAAGAATTATGTTGTGTCAGTGAAGTGTGTTGTATCAGTGAAGAAGTATGTCGTGTCAGTGAAGTGTGCTGTGTAAGTGAAACGTGTTCCTGTCAGTGAAGCTTTATAGTTTGTAGTGGCAGTGCATAGTATTTGAACAGTGAAATGTTTTTGAAGTGTTAGTGAAATCAGGATAGAATCAGTGAAATGTGTCGTAGTTCCAGTGCAGTGAGTGAGTTGACAGCGAAATGAGTGTAATGTTGAAAGGTACTTGTGCAGATATGAACATATCATACTCATGGGTTCTAGTTCGATCTTAGTTTTAAGATACAAATTAGATTTATTTCAAATGTTATTTTAAGTGATCGTTTCATTTAATTTAGTATATTCCCTGTTGTTGTTGTTGTTATTATTATTATTATTATTATTAATTATTGTTAGTATTAATTATTAGTATTATTATTAATTGTATTTTTAATTAATAAGTCTATTATTGTCATTATTGAGTGTAATTAGTTACCACTGCCACCGGGTATATACCGACTGCAGTGTGAATAAATACATACACATACACATCAAGAATGCAATAACTTTAGTGGAGTTGTAGAGTTTACTTAATTTTTGCAAATATTTAAAAACAATAATTAACAGTGCAATTTAGGCGAAATTGCAGTGGGAAGTTTCCAATTTATAATTATTACTACATTGAACGTCTCTAAAAATAATATGTTAAAAGCCTAAAGCAGTAAAATCAATATGTCACTTAAGCGGTAAGAAGAGGGAAATTGTTATGTGTGTTAGGTTGGGAATACTGAATGTGGAATTTTAGAACTTCCGCGGATTGGTTTTGTGAGGAAACCAAGCAAATACGCACGATCTCGCACAAAATAATATGGTTGACCTTTTCCATCTTTTAATTGCTAGTTTACATTTACCCCACCTATTTACATTTACCCCTTTGAGAGGGGGTAATTGTAAACATCAATTTTCGCACGGGCTATCAGACACTGAACATTTTTGTTCTGTTTCAGAAGAAAGAGCAGTACTCCTTCCAACTCCAATATTGGTCACTGGTACATTTCGTCCCTTTAACCTATGATATATCACGATATAGGAACTCAGTACCTCTCCAGAGCTTCACGATAACTGTAGTTACTATTTTTCACATCTGTGACAACCCTCTCTAAATCCTCTACAGTGCAGTTGGGTGGGGGTCTCTTTGATTACTGAAAAGTACGAAATGTAACCATAGTAAAACATAAATGAAGATAAATATCATAGGTCCTTCAATAACTGTCTATTTTTAAACCTAATGCATAGTACAAAAGATTACATTAGGTTATACACATAAAACATATGAGGGGTTGTGGGCAAGAACATGGTAACCCAAATGAAGACTAATTTTGAACTAACATGGCGATAATATGTTAGGGGACATGCTCTATCTAGTGACGAAGTAGTTTGCGTCTATCCCCAAGAGATGGCTTGTTATACTTGTTTCGATAACCCACATTTCTCTTCTTTGGAATACATAACACAGTTATTTTTCCTCATTTTTTCAAAACCAATAAATTGTGGGTTACCATGTTCTTGCCCACAACCCATTATATATTATACGACTAGCGCTTTCGCTATTAAGGTCTGGTTAGCATATTATGAAGCTTTATACATAAAGACATAGATGGAATGCAACATAATGAAATGTAATAAAATACATGACGTGAGAAGAAATTACAATATTAAGATAACTGTGCAAACAAAAAGCAAAATAAAATAATGACTTGAAAAACAGGCAAATGGTTGTAATAATTCAAATCTCTATAATTTAATATCTAGACTTTATAGAGGTTTGAATTATTATCATCTTCCTTATTTCTTACGTGTCTTCTTTTAATAATCATCCTTTCATCCGCCTACTCAGCCATACGTCTTTATAGAGGTTTGAATTATTATCATCTTCCTTATTTCTTACGTGTCTTCTTTTAATAATCATCCTTTCATCCGCCTACGCAGCCATACGTCTTTATAGAGGTTTGAATTATTATCATCTTCCTTATTTCTTACGTGTCTTCTTTTAATAATCATCCTTTCATCCGCCTACGCAGCCATACGTCTTTATAGAGGTTTGAATTATTATCATCTTCCTTATTTCTTACGTATCTTCTTTTAATAATCATCCTTTCATCCGTCTACGGAGCCATACGTCATTATAGGGATTTGAATTATCATCATCTTCCTTATTTCTTACGTGTCTTCTTTTAATAATCATCCTTTCATCCGCCTACGCAGCCATAAGCCTTTATAGAGGTTTGAATTATTATCATCTTCCTTATTTCTTAATAATCATCCTTTTATCCGCCTACGCAGCCATACGTCTTTATAGAGGTTGAATTATAATCATCTTCCTTATTTCTTACGTGTCTTCTTTTAATAATCATCCTTTTATCCGCCTACGCAGCCATACGTCTTTATAGAGGTTGAATTATCATCATCTTCCTTATTTCTTACGTGTCTTCTTTTAATAATCATCCTTTCATCCGCCTACGCAGCCATACGTCTTTATAGAGGTTGAATTATCATCATCTTCCTTATTTCTTACGTGTCTTCTTTTAATAATCATCCTTTTATCCGCCTACGCAGCCATACGTCTTTATAGAGGTTGAATTATCATCATCTTCCTTATTTCTTACGTGTCTTCTTTTAATAATCATCCTTTCATCCGCCTACGCAGCCATAAGTCTTTATAGAGGTTTGAATTATTATCTTCCTTATTTCTTAATAATCATCCTTTCATCCGCCTACGCAGCCATAAGTCTTTATAGAGGTTTGAATTATTATCATCTTCCTTATTTCTTACGTGTCTTCTTTTAATAATCATCCTTTCATCCGCCTACGCAGCCATAAGTCTTTATAGAGGTTTGAATTATTATCTTCCTTATTTCTTAATAATCATCCTTTCATCCGCCTACGCAGCCATAAGTCTTTATAGAGGTTTGAATTATTATCTTCCTTATTTCTTAATAATCATCCTTTCATCCGCCTACGCAGCCATACGTCTTTATAGAGGTTTGAATTATTATCATCTTCCTCATTTCTTACGTGTCTTCTTTTAATAATCATCCTTTCATCCGCCTACGCAGCCATAAGTCTTTATAGAGGTTTGAATTATTATCATCTTCCTCATTTCTTACGTGTCTGCTTTTAATAATCATCCTTTCATCCGCCTACGCAGCCATAAGTCTTTATAGAGGTTTGAATTATTATCATCTTCCTCATTTCTTACGTGTCTTCTTTTAATAATCATCCTTTCATCCGCCTACGCAGCCATAAGTCTTTATAGAGGTTTGAATTATTATCATCTTCCTTATTTCTTACGTGTCTTCTTTTAATAATCATCCTTTCATCCGCCTACGCAGCCATAAGTCTTTATAGAGGTTTGAATTATTATCATCTTCCTTATTTCTTAATAATCATTCTTTCATCCGCCTACGCAGCCATAAGTCTTTATAGAGGTTTGAATTATTATCATCTTCCTTATTTCTTACGTGTCTTCTTTTAATAATCAACCTTTCATCCGCCTACGCAGCCATACGTCTAGTCATCCATCCATCCATCATCCATCCATCCATCCAACCACCCACAGGTCCATGTATCCATTCAACCATCATCCACACATCCGTTCATTTATGAACCGACTAAACCATCCACGTACCTCTAGTCGTCCATCCATCCATCCATCCAATAATTTGTCAACTCACCCCTAGCCGTCCATCTTTCCTTTCCACCCGTCCACTCACCTATTCCCCCACCCATCCCACCGTGGACTCATTCTTTGGTCCAGCTACCCAACTAATGCTACATTCATTCATTTGTACACACACCCAGGCATTGATTCGTCAATACGCTCACACATTTTACAGTGCACCTAACCAACAATCCTCCCAGCCATCCACCCACCTAACCATCAGTCTATCCACAGGCTATATTTTATTACACATCTATCTAGCAATCCATCCATTTTCCATCCAGTCATCATTCAACAAATACTTCAATCGTAGTATGCGCGCAGAATAAAGCAAGTATGCAGCCAGACGATGCAGCGTCGTTCAATAAAGAAGAAAGTCACGCCTCGAAGCTCCGATTTCAGCCATTTATAGCGCACATAGAGGAAGCATGCTTCTTAAGAAAATAATACCTGGGATGTGAGAACCCGCTCCTTTGTGAGGAGAGGCATATCGATCCGGCCTCGGCTGCGTTTGCTATGCAGAAACACCTCTTGATTTCCAAACTCACTTCCAGGGACGTAGATTTAATCCGCGTGAGTCTTCCTCCTTTTTTATTATTACGTCTAAGGATCTTAAGGGTAGCTGGAGATGAAAAATAAACATAATCCCTTACCCCCAACAGCAAGGGTCTCTCAGGCTGTCCAAATAACAAGTGCGCCCGCTTTTTATTTGCTTTAAACCCCACAAAACTCCCCCAACAGCCTCCATCCCACTCAATCTCTAGCTCTCCTGGTCTCAATATAGTCCTCTTTCCCCTCATCTTCTCTGAAAACGTTTGGTTTCCCTAAACCTTCGTTACTCCACATTTCCTTTTGACCTCATATTTATCTACTAGAATGGATATGTGAACACAATACCGGCATCAGGCAAAGGGCCTAAACAAACGATGTTGTACGAAACTTGAGTTATTCTTGAATAACCGCACAGTCCAACTTCTGGAAATTTATGGGTAAAATAAATGCGCAATAAAGTTACAATTACATTAAATGCTATTAGTGAGAGTTCATTGGCTGATTACAATAACATCATACATAGCTATACAGAGTAAAAAGAACTCTACCGACATACTTTCACATGTTGTCCAGGGATGTTGCCTGAGTAAGGTCCCTGAGCCAAATAACGCCATGTATACCTTTAACGCCACCCTATTAAAATTTGTTAACGACACAAGTTTTCAGTAGTGCACTACTGTAGCCTGCATTCGCTTGCAATCTAGTGATGAAATGAGTTACTAGCTGTCCGCTGACATTTACGAGTGACATTATATTCCATCATTTTCCTGTTGTGTGTTGATAGTGAATGGCTGTTCTTATATCAAGATAAGGGGCAATATTTTATTTTGTGTGTTGAGCAAATAATAACTATATTAAACTATATATTTTCGCGATCCTTAAACATTCTTCTATGTATAGAAAGTATTTGCTATCTATAAAATTTGAAAATGTTAGAGAAACAGGCATGTCACATTATCAAGTACTCAGTAGCGCTTTAACGCCATATGGAGTTAAAGGTCTACAGACAAAATGTTAGGTTATGTTAGTACTAAGGCTGACAGTACAGCATCAGTGTGAAAACATCAGGAAAATCACTAAGCTTTCAACTTACAAATGTTCAGAATGTGCAGTGATGATATTGGTTCAATTGCTTATCGAACTCTTAATTTTTTTTTATTTAACATTACTTAATTGTTTTTGTTTTACTTATTGGAAAACATTCATATTAAACTAAGGTAAATGCTTTTGTGTTTAATAACTTTCTACTGTGTCACGTTGTCTCTTTTTTTAAAGTTAGGAGTCACTGGAAAACATATGTTCCTAATCCATCTGGTGTTTCAGTTTGAGATCAAGAATCTTTCATTAGTATTGAGTGATTTTGTATCTTTTATTAACATAAACTCAAATTTAGTCGCTTAGTTCAATTTGTGTTGCTTAGGAAAAATATTTGATTAACATTTATAAGTGTATAGGTTATAAGAAAATAGGTGGCGTTAATTGGACAACCTGTTCCTAATAACGCCAGTTTACAAAGTTTTCCTATTTGAGTTCTAATTCTTGATCGGTATATAATATATCCATTTTCATTGTGTTATTTTGTAAAGATAAGATTACAGTTTCTATTTCATAATTCTCGTATTTTTATATAAGTTATTTCCAGAGCAAAAGAGACGGAAGTGTTAAGGTGCCGTTATTTGGTACGTGTACCTTATTTTGATATGAGGAACCTATGGTCTCCGGTGACTTATTATCTAAATTACATTATCTTTAAATAGTTTTAATTATTTCTGAAACAACCTATATACAGGCGATTCACGAGTTACCGGCACTTAAGGGGCAAATTTCCAAAGAAAGTGTGAGGAAAAATATGTCATAAACATGGGTCCTTTCCCAATATTTCCAAAGTTACACTAATTTGAAGTTGCTTATAAAATACCATTATTCTTTAGTTTAAGGGTTTAAGAATTAAATATTCAGGAGTATCATTTCTTTAATTAGCTAGTGTTCTGAATATAAAAATTTGTTGTGAATTCCATAGTTGCTTAATACAATTTCTTTTTTCAATTTTTAACTACAAAATCACATTTTTCTTACACACTTATCACAACAATTGTTATAAATGACGCCACTCTTATAAATTATTCAAGACTCTACATTAGGATGCAAAATTAAACTGTAAATAATCAAGTTTATGAAGCCGTATGATTTGTAACAATTGTTGTGATAAGTGCGTAAGAATGATGTCACTTTTAGTTAAACATTTAAAAACAAAAATCTGTACAAAGCAATTAACAACACATTTTTAGCTTCAGAACACTAGCAATTAAAGAAATGATACTTCTGAATAGTTCATTCCCTATTTGTAATATGCCTTCATCCTTAAAACAAAAGAATAAAGGTATTTTACACTTGGTATAAAGGGAAAACTTGAAACGGTGTCGGGTGCAGTTCCTGGATAGTTCAGTCTGTAGAGCGTTGGCGCGCTCAGCCTCAGCCAATGGTCCCGGGATCGATACCGGCCCCGAAACAAATTGTCCTTGAAATTATTCATAATAGTTATAGATAATTAGGGTTCCTATATAACTTATAGAAAAATAGTTCGAAATTGATAATAAACTAAATAGACTATATTTAACTATTTTTGGTGCAATTCGCCGTACTTTGGGTAAAAAGGTGCGAAAAGGAACTTTATTGAAGTTTTATAAAGCCATGGTAATCCCTATTTTCTTGTATGGTTGTGAATGCTGGACTCTAACCAAAGACCATGAACGAAGAATCGAAGGAGAAGAAATTAAGTCTTTGACATACGTAGCTGGCTATACTTTATTAGATAGAAAGAGGAATGAATATACAGAGTGTTTCCGGGCTAGTGTTACAAACTTTCAGGGATGATGGCGAAGGGCTCATGTATCAATTTGAGATAAGGAACCCTGGTCCGGAAATGACCAAGTCGAAAATTAAAAGCAAAAATAGTTGTGTGGAAATAAAATAATTTTATTCCTCTGTACACCTTATTTATGTGTATTTAACTGTACATCTTATACATACTGTATTCATCTGACGTTGTTTACGTTGTCTACTTACAGTATTCCATTCAGTGCGCTGTCTGAGGGATGGGGACAGGAAACTACACTAAAGCAATGCAGATAGCGTAATGTGTAACGGACATGGTCGGTCCTGAAATGCACGTCTGTAGACAGCAGTGTATGTGTACAAGTTGCAGTGTCCAGTCGATCAGTCCTAGTGAAATGGAGGAGTACACGAGAGCGGAATATGCAGACATGATTTTCGAATACGGATGAGCCAATGGGAATAGTAGACAAGCTCACAGATTGTATCGGGGCAAGTACCCACGTAGAAGACATCCGACCCATACTATTAGGGGCTGCAATACAATAAACACCTTTAAAAACAGCTTAAAAGATAACTTTATTAGCATTTCACTCCAATCATTCTGATTTAAACTATCACTGACTACATAGTTACTTCTTTCTTTAGACATCATCCTGATAGTGCTGTATTTTCAAAATTGTCTCATAATAATCTCTTTCTAGTATCTAATATTATTTGAAATATATTAACATTCTATGTATTTTAGCTTAATTCTACTACACAGTTTATTTCAGTGTTTAATTAATAGTTCACAGTATTTTGTTGTTTAATTCGTAAATAACTCTTGTATACATTAAACTCTCATCTAAATCAAATTGTTGAATTCTTTGTAAGTTCAGGCATATGTATATATACTTCTTTGCTGATTGAGTGGAAGAGAAGGCCTTACGGCCTTAACTCTGCCAGCTAAAATAGATCATTATTATTATTATTATTATTATTATTATTATTATTATTATTATTATTATTATTATCTTTCCACGATTGTTCCAAAGGTTAAGGGAAGGAGAGCACGTGGTGCCAAATTACAATTCCATTTCCACACAACTATTTTTGCTTATAACTTTCGATTCAGTCATTTCCGGACCATGGTTCCTTATCTCAAATTGATACATGTGCCCTTCGCCATCATTCCTGAAAGTTAGTAACACCAGCCCGGAAATACCCTGTATAAGAAATAAAATAAATATATAAAGAAATAATTAGAACAAAACAACAGGACTGGAAAGAACACATACTATACATAGAATGTTAACTACACGTATTTCTAGAGCAGCCATGCAGGTCACTAGAAAGACGAGTTAATAGATGGCGAGACCAATATTTTGATGGAGGCGGAACAGGTTGAAAGGCCTAAGCCTTGAAGGAGATGTTGATGACCATTTTATACATTTTTTGAAGTGAGAGGATTTTTTCCCGCTTTCAATGTATAATTACAATTCGTAACATCAGAAACCATACAGGTGGAAATTCTAGTCCCCATTATCTGATGCAGACAGTGTTACCGACAGTACAACAAAGTTACGCTTTCGCACCGAATCAACAAACAATTGGTTGCAATACAAATTCGATCTGCTGTACAATTCTCGTGCGTTGGTGGAAGTTATATTTGCACGTAATTTAACGAGAGATCTCTAGTGAGGTGTTTGATTGGAAAATGATCACGGGTTGGGGATTGTTGCGTAGGTGATAGTCGGAACAAAACTGCACAGAAAGTGAGTGGGTGTCTCTACAATTGACTCTTTGCATTTACTCCTACATATAAAGTTAACAAGGGATGATTTTGCAGTAATACAGGAGCATTGAAGTGTTCTAACGAGATGCTTAATTTGTAGGAGATTTCAAATCTACATACCTATTCTCTAGATGTATACTTCCTCAATTATAAGATAATTAATGCCAGTAGACCCCAGTTCGATTCCCGGAATGAGAGTGGAGATAATATCAGAACTTCTTTTTCTTTCATAGTGATGTTGAAAATGTTTTATTTTCGTAAAAAATAAATTTGAATGTATTTTTCAGAATGAAGATCTATATTATTTATTTAAGGGAAGGGGCTATTCCATATGTTAGTGCAAATACTCGTGATGCCCCACTACGATTACTGTGATATTCTGTTTACTGACCTAAGCGTTACTTCGGCGCAGAGACTGCAACGTGTTCATAATATTTGCGTCCGTTTCGTCTGCAATATTCGCCGGGCTGATCACGTAACACCATCCCTCGAAATGTTGTCCTGGCTCCGTCTAGAAGATCGTAGAAAAATCCACTGTCTTTCCCTTCTTTTCACATATTGCATTTCTCCACTCCTGTCTAGCTTGCGTCTCGTTTTCAAAATTTATCCACTCATCATAACCTAGACACACGATCACAACACTCCTCAATATTATCCATTCCCTCCCACCGAACATCCTCATATTCGTCTTTTTTCACTGTGGCTGTTCCTCGGCTTTGTAATTCCCTACCAAGTAATGTCAGGGACTGTCAGACAAACCAATTTAAGAATAGACTAACGAAATATTTCTAACAATTCTTGTTAACAGCAATAGCTCTTTCAGGTTTCTCAGTGTTTAATAGTTATAAAGGGTGTTTCAAAAATACGGGGCATAATTTCAGGTATGTATTTCCCACATGTAGACAATCAAAATAGTTCATTACAACATGTGTCCGGAAATGCTTCATTTCCGAGTTATGGCCTTCACAACATTGAAATTCACCGGAACGTTTTTCTTTCCGCAGGTCGTCATTACAGAAGATGTTCAAAATGTCCACCTCCTGCTTGCATACAGACCTCACATCGATGTCTCATTGACCTGCGAACACGATCCCAGGGTGACAGGGCCTGTACACGTTGCAAATGATAAGGATACAATTGATACTCTTTCAACAGTCTCCAGACAGTCGTATGAGGAACATTGACTTGCAACGCTACCCTTCGTGTGCTGATAGAAGGAGTCATGTTCACAGCCTCCAGAATCTCCTCCTGTACTTCTGGAGTTGTAGATCTTGGTCGTCCCCTTCCCAAACCAGGAGAGTTAAATTTTCCATACTCGCACAGACGGTAATGGAGACGTACAAATGTCTTCCGATCTGGACATTGTCGCTGTGGGTACCTCTCCTGGTACAAACGACGAGCCAGCGCAGCATTGCCGTCCGCCTTACCGTACATGAAGTGTATCTCTGCCAGCTCTTGATTTGAAAACATGTCGCACAGTCTAACGCCTACACAACACTGAATGTAACCTTCGCCTCGGAATGAACTGTCAGAGTGCCCTCTTAATGTCTCCTTTGACGGCAACAACCTGCGGAAAGAAAAACGCTCCGGTGAATTTCAATGTTGTGAAGGCCATAACTCGGAAATAAAGCATTTCCGCACACATGTTGTAATGAACTATTTTGATTGTCTACATGTGGGAAATACATACCTGAAATTATGCCCCGTATTTTTAAACACCCTGTATGTATCACAGAATAAATATTTAAATTATTTCATTATTATTATTATTATTATTATTATTATTATTATTATTATTATCATTATTATTATTACTATTATTATTATTATCATTATTATTATTACTATTACCATTATTATTACTATTTCTTACCAATGTTTATTATTGTCACACTAACATTACTTATCCAACTTTCATTATTTACTTTCATGTTGTTTTATGGTCTAGATATTAATGTAATAACTATGTAACCAATTGTATTCTATTAGAATTAGAGTCTGGCTGGGCGGAAGAGAAGGCCTACTGGCCTTATCTCTGCCAGATTAAATAAATAAATTATTTATTCTTATTATTATTATTATTATTATTATTATTATTATTATTATTATTATTATTATTATTATTATTATTATATAAAATCGGACAACGAAATACCATGACATGTCAGAATTGTGTGAAAATTCGTGCAGAGGTTTAGCATGTGGGAACTAGTACATGTACAAATTTTGACCTTCTTTAGATCAGTAGTTTTTCAGATAAAATTCCTCAAAATTTAGCGTATTTTATATTTTCTTCTTACTTTCAACACGTGCTACTACGTCTGGTTTCGAAATAAAAACTTAAGCTACAGCTAAGTGTGCAGTGCACATTTAGGTATATTAATGGGGTTTAACACATATATTTTATTGCTTGTGGAAATTATGGATATACTGTTTTTTGGGATTTATAACATGTTTTTTTTTTGGTTATTTTACGACGCTGTATCAACATCTAGGTTATTTAGCGTCTGAATGATATGAAGATGATAATGCCGGTGAAATGAGTCCGGGGTCCAGCACCGAAAGTTACCCAGCATTTGCTCTTATTGGGTTGAGGGAAAACCCCGGAAAAAATCTCAACCAGGTAACTTGCCCGGACCGGGATTCGAACCCGGGCCACCTGGTTTCGCAGCCAGACGCGCTGACCGTTACTCCACAGGTGTGGACCTATAACATGTTACCACCAAAAAAGTATGGATATAAAATACTATAATATTAGTTACTGTTGAGACAAAAACCATACAATTTTTTTAAAAGCTATTTTAAATTAAAAGCCTTAAAATAAATATTTCAATTTTCGCTATAAAAATACGCGCTCTCTGCAGAGTCATACGGAGATGTGAGAGGAGCCAGAATATTCTTATCAGCTGGCCTTGAAACAGCTGGTGTGTTGTTACAACACAAGGAATGAGACGAATACGTGACCCACCAAGCAGTCTTCTGTGAGTATTATTATATACAAGGTGACAGTGGTTATTCAATTCCAGTGTTTGAGAGTTTTCCTTTATTGTGTTGCAGAAAATTAAAAAAACTTATATATCAAGGTAAGATAGTGATTACATATTGTCTTAAAAGCAAGAATTACACCAATCGTAACCATCAGTAAACAGTAACAGGTTAGTGTAGTGATTATGTAATATCAACAGTAATCTCACTAGAGGTTTTGATTTATCTAGAGAAAATCAAAACTCGAGTGGGATTTAATTGACTATTACACGATTAGAAGAAAGTATATAAAGATTAGAAATAACAAAGTACTCCAATACAATAAAATATTAATTGACTTACGAAAATACAACTGTCTTCAAATGTATTATTGTATACCATCTCAACATTACGCTAGATGGCAGTAGTGTGTTATGATTAGCTGTTTTCTTGGTATCAGTTGTGTCAACTATGGAATCTTCATTGAACTCTGTGGACGGTCACTAGTCAAAAAGGCTTTGTTGATTCAGTTTCATTTTTTATTAAAACAGTTGCATTCCACTTCAATCACCCGGATCCCAGTAATCAACGTCACTTGACATATGAGTTTCAATAAATCTTAGTATTAAACAATCTCTGATACGTGACTATCCATAATATCATATAGCAGAAGCTGTAACAAACATAACCTAAATAATATAAACAAGTATTAGAAAAGTTTTAATTAGGGATGATGAAATAAACAAGAAACGTTTTAATTAACGATGATGAAATAAAAAAATAAACATTAATAATTTTAATAGAAACAATTATTGAAAGTACAATTTTCAAATTTGAATGTTTTAGTGGTTGGTGGTTCAGTTGATGTTATATTGGACGTGTGCGTAAAAGAAGTGAACTCGTTGATGTACATAGTGTATCCCTCAACTTATTCAGGATTTCCGAATGGTGCTCTTCATTTATTTATAAATAGGATTTCAGGGAAGATGCATAGCTATGACCAGTGATCTTTATTAATTCTTGTTCTTGAATGCCAATGCGAGTCATATTTGAAACTGCTGTGCATCGACTGGAGTGGTTTGTAATTTGTTTGTTTGTTTGTTTGTTTTTTTTACGTCCAGACCAGTGCAGTTTGAAATGTTGGCAAACAAAGAAACAAATGCTAGGGTAGTGATAAAAATAAACAAATGCTAGGGACGCGATAAAATTGTACAATAAGCAGCCATGATTGGTTGAAAGACGTCCTTTCGTACCGTTTTATTGGTCAAAAGTAGTGTGACATAGTAAAAGTATAATAGTCTGTATAAAATTATTTTTTAGTATTCAGAGAAATACATCTTTCATTTCGAGTTGTTTTCGAATGCGTGAACTACTCGCATGACGGAACTTACGAGCTGCTAGCGTTGGCCAACTACGCGCACCTCAGCTTGCTGTGGGATGGAGCCGCGCGGCGAAGAAATCTAAATGAGAATTCTTTTCTTTATTTTATTTTCCACCCTTACCCAAAGAAAATGATGTATCTGTAAACTGTATTTTATTCTATATTAAGTCGCCCATATTGTAGTATTTTCATATTTCAGCTATTTCGTTAAGAAAAGAAGTAATATAAATAAATCTGAATAGTCAAGTGAATAAGAATTTTTAAAAAATCCCTCCAAAGTCATTATATTAATGTCTGAGTCTGCTTTAAAAACAGATACCTTTGAAAATCCTGCCACTAAATATCTCTGAGCAATGTTCTTCCGAAACTAAGACTTTTACAAAAGTACGATAAATTTGACGCTCTATAAAATGAAAAGTAATATTAGTTGGGGATAGTTTAAACCACCATTAGTCTTGTCCAGTGAAGACCTTTCAATGACAGAAACACCGTCTTTCTTTTTTAAATGCGAGATCCAATTTTCTGAAATCTTGACTAATTTCATACGAAACATCCCGAAGGAGATATTAAAATTTGAATTTTTACTAATCGATGCACAATTTTTATTATTATTTTATGCTCGACCATGCCGAAAAATAGTAATTATACACTTGGTAGTAGCCCTTTAATGCACCTCATTAAACTACACCTATTCATTATAGTTCAGTTGTTCAGCCAATCAGAAATCACCATTGTACCATTATAAAACCGCAAGTATCTATTATTCTCGGATATGCAATCGAAAGACAACTAGCGAAACGTCACAGAGGCTGGAAATCCAATACTGTCGCAGAAGGTTATGTTCTGTTTACTATAATAATTAGCGTTAATTGTAAATAATATTCAAATAAATTCAATTTGTCAATTCTAAATCCATTTCCAGGTTATATCAAGATTAAGGTTCATGTTATTCTCTAGATTATACCAAAGTCAATGACATTCGTTCCTCGAAAAAAATCAATACTTTCGCGTCTGCGCACATCTCACAATTTAGAAGATCAATTCCGCTCTTCACTTAGATAACCATAACATGAATACTTATGAATAATTTCAAGTTAGAAATATGGTCGAGCATAAAAGGTCGTATGAAGCTTGCCTATAATGGTAATTAAGACGCTCTTATGAAAATTATTAAACTCGCTTGCGCTCGTTTCATAAACAAGCATACTCGCGTCTTAATTACTACCATTATAGGCTCGTTGCATAATATACTATTTTGTATACAGAAATATTACTGCAGCAAGAAATTAAATTTCAGATTGGTTTTAGAAAAATAAATTTCGGACCCAAATTTAAAAAAAAAAATACGAGAGAATAAAGTATTTCAATAAATGGATATATCTTCGCTAGTTTTAAAGATAAATTGGACTTTTCTAAACAATTCTACTCCTGAAAGCACGTTCTTTAAGCGAATCGGGTAGTGATTAGGGGTCAAAAATCATATTTTTTATTTCGTGTTTTTAAAAAAGGTACAAAACTTGCTCTTTAAAGCAATATAAATATCGTGGAGGGTATTTTTGCAGGTAAGCCCTTTAAATGGCCTCTGTAAATTTGGCGGCGCATGTAATTCATACATTCTTCTTTTTTTAATGTAGTTTTCCCTACGTTGACATTTTTCAAACTTAAATGCATTTTTCTCTGAAACTACTGAATTGATGTACAGTAGTGGCAAAAAAACCGGACCGACCCTTGTAGCTGATTTCAGAGCCTTGTTCACTCCAGAGCACGATAGACTAACTAAGACTTTCGTGGTTCGAATCCTGCCTGGAAAGGAAACTTTTTTTGTTCCTTATTCAAATTTATTCCCAATACTTTTCGATTGCTACGATATTTTACTACTTAACTTATTATTCCCAGAACATGAATTTTACCAGCAATCGAAAAGTATTGGGAATAAATTTGAATAAGGAACAAAAAAAAGTTTCCTTCCCAGGCAGGATTCGAACCACGAAAGTCTTAGTTACCAGTCTATCGTGCTCTGGAGTGAACAAGGCTCTGAAATCAGCTACAAGGGTCTGTCCGGTTTTTTTGCCACTACTGCACCTATTTAACTTAGGCAGAAATGTTACTTGTAGCACGAGAAACTAAATTCTTTCGACCTCAAAAAATGTATAGTGAGAAACCACGTCACCATGGTGATGCCGACTAATTTATTTCTTACTTTCCTCTAGTTTCAGTTTCCGCTTTCACACATGAATGTAGTCACAGGTATCACTTTGTGAAACTTCCTTTGTGTGTTGCTTTCGATACCACTCTTTTGATACCTTTATTACTTGTAAATATTTATTGAAGTCAATTATATGATTTAATTTGTATGCGTAAATCTGCGTTTATAACCTTTAATAACAATATTCGTTTGATTTTTAATTTACAATTCATATTTTGAAAATAGCTTATTCATACATATGC
Source organism: Periplaneta americana (assembly GCF_040183065.1). Lineage (NCBI taxonomy): Eukaryota > Metazoa > Arthropoda > Insecta > Blattodea > Blattidae > Periplaneta > Periplaneta americana. Next base: position 27,770,105 of record NC_091130.1, read on the forward strand.
AACAGATAATTCGTATCAAATTATGTATGCAAATATTATTCAATTGAGGCCAATAAATTCAACGATATTGCTTTTCTACATCATCCGATTCACATTAAGTGGAGTTGGAAAAAAAATACTTTTACTTTCTCACTAGAAAAACTACTGCGATGCTACAAAAATATTTATCGACATTTTAGCAAAAATGTTTTTTTTTTTTTTTCAGCATCATAACGAGAAAATGGTTTTGGAGGCTTACTGTCCATCTGTTACCCCTTCCGCTCGCGTACACTACTGGAAGAATTTTGATCACGATCAGTAACTACAAGTCATTTTATCCTAGAGTGGTTCATGTCGAATATGGGGCCATGTCAGTTCCGATCCCGTAAACCAGTGATGTCAAAGCAAGCGCATTTTTCTGACCTTGACGTCGTGCGCGGGCATCAAGCGCTACGTATGCTAGGAGAAATAAGCAGCCTGTTGGATTAGGAAAACAGTGGTGTACAAACTTCAAACGGAACGTGAAATTTTGTGTCCTTATTTTTATATGGCTTCTTTCTGTTTGTTATTTTCTATATTGTCTGTAAAACAAAAGTACTAACACCTATTTCTTAGCCTAATATTGCAGTTGTGTTTTAAACGTTAATAACATAATAAAGAATAAAGAAGGAATATTCACACAAATTCCATAATAACTACAACTATACTGTACTAGTAAATTAAACACATCATTCATAAAAAAAGTATTATCCCAAAGAAAGACACTGAATATGACATGATAAGTTGAAATTGATATTGATGGTATCTTTAGCCTTATAAAAGTAATCAAAACAATATTACAGCACAAAGCAAAGTTGCCTAGGTATATGTTTTAACTGCAACTAATATTACATAATAAAACTTTTATCGCATTATGCTTTCAGGTGATATTGGTGCGCAACTTTCTGTTATCAGAATATTAAATTATCTTGAAATCTGCTGAAGCTATAGAGCTGACGTTTTACCAACATACATGCACGTATCTTTTGTTTGTGATGTATCAATAATATCTCCTTTGTTAATTCATTTCCTTACAAACATTTTCCATGGTAATATTTTCAAACATTTTAATACAATATCTTCAGTAATACGTGTTTACGATATACTGTATTAGATTTACGAAAACATTGTTTTAGTATCTGTAAGGCTACTAAACAAACATATCTGAAAATTTCACTCTTCTGTAAAAAAGCTGAGAAAATATTCCTTTTGAATTAAAAAGCAAACTTGTGAAAAATGAGCATTAAAATTAAAACTTACATTCTTATAATGCACTTATACTTCTCAGACAAACCTAAAAATTAACATGGATACAGTTTTAATAAGTTCTATTCCCTTTATCTATTGAATCAGTGCTGGCCATCCCTGAATATAGCTCGACCAAGCCGCATATACTACCTCTTTCGTCTGTCTCTTTCCTTTTCGCTGTAAAGCGCTCAGGCTCTCCTGGGCTCTAAAGCGTGTGCTTGCTCCTATGGGCATCAGTTGACATCACTGCCGTAAACTTTTTACAGAAAAAAGTTGGTTCAATTCGGTCTCTAGTTTTCATAATGTACCAGTCAGTTCCGTCCCAAAGCTTCTGTCTTTGTTACCTGTTATTTAAAGGTAGGTACCGGTAACTATAATGTTAAATTATTTTTATTTATGCATGCGTAAAAAGTAAGGTTAGTTCATACTCTCCGAACATACGGCAGTACAGGGAAATTTATCATGTTTAATAGCTCAAGGCAAAGTCAGGAATAGTCACTACTAGAAATGAACAAAACTAACTGCCGCTCTCGCTCGCTGTGTTCGTTGCATTTGTCTTTCGAGTCTCGTCTCGTCATTCTCTAAATAGCATTTGGTCGGCGGGGAAAGATTTCGTAACTTTGAATAATATGTATCATTGAAATAAATAACATTATAAATGTTTAAATGAGACAAAAAGACAAAACAGAACAGTAGCTTAGTTATCAAAATATTCTGGTTCTATTACATGATATTTATTATGGTTATATACATATAAAAAAAACAATTCTCAAATACATTTGGATTTCTAAGGAACATAAAACACAATGGTAATATCATTTTACATCAGATTGCGCACTTGATCACAAATATATGAAAGGAAAATTAAATTATGGTTTATTTAACGATGTTCGCAACTGCAGAGGTTATATCAGCGTCGCCGGTGTGCCGGAATTTTTTCCCGCAGGATTTCTTTTACATGCCAGTAAATCTACTAACATGAGCCTGTCGCATTTAAGCACATTGGGCCGGGAATGAACCCGCAACCTCGAGCACAAAAGGGCACCACTATAGCAACTGCTCATAAATTAAGTTAATTAGGTTTATCTAAATTTAAATAAATATGTAGTCTACTAGTCGTTAAAACTAAAGAATATTGCTGGAGAACCTTTTAAGTGTAGTGTAAATATTTGTAATTTAAATATGTATTGTATTGATTAAGGCTGGTTGAGTGGAAGAGAAGGCCTTATGGCCTTAACTCTGCCAGCGAAAATAAAACATTATTATTATTATTATTATTATTATTATTATTATTATTATTATTATTATTATTATTAACTGTGCTACCGAGGCCGACTATCAAAAGAAAATTCCTAGCCTTTTAATAAGGGCCTAGTAATTAAATAAAGACTGGGGAACGGAGATGAAAGGTAGAGATGCTGATTCAAATGGGCTACTTGATTGTTTATAAGTTACATATGTAATAGTTGCCAAAGTAGATCAAAGTTCAGTCAGGTATAAACAACTGTGGCGATCCAAGGCTGCTTGACGTTCGGGTCTTCGGGAGTGATCAATCTCGACGTCTCGAAACACTCACAAACAGTCTTTACGTCAACGACGCGACGTATACAACATTGTCGTGCGGGTTTTCGGCTTTGCTGGCGCTGTTAGTCTTGCTTTCTCGATCGTTGTCCATCTCTAGTCACTACCCTAAGTGCGGAAGGAATGATGTAGGAATAGCGCTCCTTATTATGAGCAGGTGTGTTACGGTGGTAGAGACTGGATTAATCTTGCACAGAATAGAGACCGACGACGGTCTTATGTGAGGGCGGGAATGAACCTCGAGTTCCTTAAAAGCCGTAAGTAAGTGTTACGAGTGAGAAACCAAAGAAAAGTCTTGATATACTTTAATAGACGCAAAGGGAAGAAATAGTACATGTAATTTGCTTATAGTTAAACTCCAAATAGGCCTACACAAGAAGTTACAACCATAATTTGTTGCAATTTTTACAGCGATGCTTCGATGTAGAGTCGGCTGCGTGCAGCCACAGAACTTGCATCACGTCGAAATGTGGTCATTCGTTGTTGGTGGTAGCGCTATGCACCGTGGTCACTGCACGGGCTTATACAGGGACATCACTTTATTTTTACTTACTTACTTACTTACTTACAAATGGCTTTTAAGGAACCCGAAGGTTCATTGCCGCCCTCACATAAGCCCGCCATCGGTCCCTATCCTGTGCAAGATTAATCCAGTCTCTCTCATCACACCCCACCTCCCTCAAATCCACTTTAATATTATCCTCCCATCTACGTCTCGGCCTCCTTAAAGGTCTTTTTTTTTACTAACATTTTTAATATCAACCTGTCTATATCTTTAGAGAACCGGAAACGCCGCTTGCTCCCCTCTCCAAAACTGGAGTTCGATGATACTGGCGTAAAACACAAATCACTCTACTAGGTAGAGGATGGAAGAAAAGTAGTTCATCCATTTACGTAAACTAGGAAATATCGCGATTTTGAGTTTGATAATTTTCATTAGGTTTTTCTTTAATCAAAGTACAGTACTGTATTAAGAATAAGTGTTTTTACTCACGAAGTGAGTTATCCATGCGAACGTATTCATTATGCAGTGTATACTGTCTATAGCACATTAGCGTACAATATAGAGAAAGAAGTTAAATTGAAAAATAATCATAATATGAATATTTAAACACAATTTTGAAAATGGTGGCCGTTCATTTCGATACAGACTTCAGTTCTTTTGTGCATATTATCGCACTATAGACTACTGCATCTAATTCCAATTGCCAGTTTCGTCCTTCGTACTAGTAACTCATGTTGAAATAATTCTTTACCTACTCTACGTACTGTAAATTCAATCTCCACTTCTGCCCGACCCGAAAATATAAAATTCCTCAGACATGCTATCTACTGTCCGTCCAAGTGGTTATGCCGCAGGATTGTAGAAAGGGAGGAAATCACGTGACAGTTAATTACTTAACGAGGCCCTTTTATTTAAGTTAAATTAAACAGCTGTATAATATTACGTAAACATCCAATTCCTAAGAGAAATTAATGTTTTCAGAAAAGAGCTAAGACACCCAGCTATTACAGAGGGGCGAGCAGAAGCAAGTGGGGGAAATCGGGATGCGACGTAGGCAAACGGACAGTACCTGTGCGAAAATATGATTCAATATTGAAAGCTCTTTCGTCACTGGAAAACGCGAACATATTTCTGGAACGTACTATACCCAGTAACTCAGTACTGCTTACTATCTGCGGTCTTGGTTATGTCTGGAGTTGGAACTTCCTTAGTAGAAGGGGTGGGAGTGAAGTACATTCAAAAACTCAGGTACAATAAAAATTGAAGTAAAAATAAAATGATGTCCCTGTAGTAACTCGTGAGACTGGGTTTGAGGGACCGCGGTAAGATCTACGTGGAAATGTAAAGGGATCGTGTAGGCTGTAGGGGAGTTCGGAGGCGGCGCGCAGGGGGATCTGTAGCGCGGGGAGTCTTAGGGCATGCGCATCATTCCAGCCCGGGTAGTACAACTGGCCCAGCCGAGTGCTCTGCGTGCGAGGACAGCCTCAGTCAGTGCTCTCCCCTGAAGGGGGATAATGGATAAGAGTCCTCTTTCTCTGCCCAAACACCTCCGTTGCTTCTCTCCTCTTCAAGGAACCCCCATCTCATCCCCAGTTTCCAGTTTCATCCCCTTCAAAAATCCCCCGCCTCATCCTCTTCCAATTTCCCAGTTTCACCCTCTTCCAAGTATTCTCGTTTCATCCACCCGGCTCATATTCTTCAAATTACCCCCGTCTTCAATTTAATTTATCCCCGTTTCTTGTTCAATTTATCCTAGTCTACTCTTCAAATTACCCCGTCTCCTCTTCAAGTTACCTCCTTTTCTTCAGAAAACCTCTCTCCCTTCCTCTTCATTATCTCTATTTTCTTCCCCATCCCTACACTTTTTCATCTTTCCCTCTAGATCAGGCCTGCACAAGGTTTGCGCTCTCCGAGCCGGCTCACAGCTCATGAGCGGAATGCAGATATTAGCTGCGCTCTGTATAAGGGTGGACTGGAAGAAGGGGTGATCTCGTACAAAATATACACAAAAGGAATTTCTCCACTCCTGTCTATCTTGCGTCTCGTTTTCAAAATTTATCAACCCATCATAACCTAGACACACGATCACAACACTCCTCAATATTATCCATTCCCTCCCACCGAACATCCTCATATTCATCTTCTTTTACTGTGGCTGTTCCTCGACTTTGGAATTCCCTACCGAGTAATGTCAGGGACTGTCAGACATCAAATCAATTTAAGAATAGGCTAACGAGATATTTTTCTAACAATTATTGTCAACAATAATAGCTGTTTCAGGTTTCTCAATGTTTAATGGTTATATATATCACAGATAAATATCTAAATTATCTCATTATTATTATTATTATTATTACCCTACTAATATTATTATTATTATTATTATCATTATTATTATAACTATTTCTTACCAGTGTTTATTATTGTCACACTAACATTAGTTATCTAATTTTCATTATTTACTTTCATGTTGTTTTATGATCTAGATATTAATGTAATAACTATGTAAGCAAATGTATTTAATTAGAATTAGAGTCTGGCTGGGCGGAAGAGAAGGCCTAATGGCCTTAGCTCTGCCAGATTAAATAAATAAATAAATTATTATTATTATTATTATTATTATTATTATTATTATTATTATTATTACTACGAGTGCTTGTGAAATGAATTCCAGTTCAGTGTTTGCAGAACTATGTTGGACTATTATTAATTAATAAAGAAATATTTATTTTACAGAAGTAATAGAAATTCTATAGCTACTTACATGCACAATATCATTTTGTTATATTTTTATTTATCAGTACATCAAAACGAGGTTTTATGCTGTTGGCAGCTGAAAGGAACAGTAGCCTACTGATCATAATGAAACATCAGTTACAGATGTTCGATGTCTGCCTTTATTAAAGTTGATTATAGAAAACAGTTGCTCACAAATATAAATGTTGAGCCAAACATAGCAATCATTTTCACAGCCAGCCTGTGTAGTCGTGGATATTATTGCTAATGTTTAGTCTTGTAAAACTCAACCAGGCTAATAGTATTATTTAGCCTTTAGGTCACATTGAAGATCAATACGTTCGAGCTGTAAATCGTTAAATGTTACGTTCCGTCTTTTAGATTCCTCCATTCTATACTGTAGCAGTAGGTAAGCAACGTGAAACTGTTACTGAGAATTGGCCTACACACTGCACTCCACTAGATAACTGAGTGGTCGTTTCACTCTCCTCTAGCTATAGCAAGTCTATGTCATTCTGACGTATCTTCCTCTCAGTTTCGGCGAGCGGTAAACACCGCTCCTTGCTGTTTGTGCAGGCCTGCTCTAGATCCTACGTCACTGATTACTTATTTTATTTTTAATTCCTGCATCTCTATCTTTATTGTTTCTAATTCTCTTAGTTCTTTTATCAGCACATTTTCTCACTATTTTTCTTGCCATTAGTTTCTTTTCATCGGCTGTTTTTCCGTCCTTTTCTCCCCTTCCATTATCTTTCATCATTTATGGATACATATGACACTAAAATATACTTCCTTTCATCAGCAAGTAAACAAATGACAACAATATAAACAAAGAAACAACAAATTATGAATAAATTATTTTAAGTATTGTATAAAGAGGGTTGCGTTCAATGCCCCGTATTTCTCTTCAACAGACGAAGCAATAATAAATTGTAGATTATATTTTCTTGTATTTCAGTTTTCTTTGGTAATTTTCAGTCCACAGATACAATATTATGTTTACATCATCTCTATTATCTCGATGTATTCTATTTCCAGACGTTTGTTAAATAAATAATCCCCTACCTCTTCTCTATAATTTTGAAGTGTTTGTGTGCACTGCATGAACTATCATATTTACACAGCGTCATTGTATATTACGTAGGAGAACGTCAATGTATGCGACATTGAAAAAAAAAAAAAACAGACTGCCTGCAGTGATGTGACAAATTAAAATAGAACTTCTACGCGCTAGACCAAAATTCTCAGAAAGTAATTTGGAATAAAAGTGTATAACAATATATATATTTTTTAATATTTCCATGCTCTGTTTCTAGTTTAACTGCGGGTTACAATAAAGAGACTCAAACATTTGACAAAAAACGAAATATTATTTATGCAGTAGGATTTACTCTTGTCCTAAATATCACACGGGCAGGCCTGTCGAGTTTCCTAGAAGCTCTTTTTTCAGTTTCTTTACATGGAAACTCACTTCTACCTGCTCTTTGCGGGGGAACATAAATTTAAATTATTTTCCAATTCTAAGACCCGTCTCACGTTTACGTTAAATCTCCATCAGTTACTGAAAAAAGTACAATGTCGGACATGGGATATTATTTTTTTACAGGATAGTAGCCTATGCAAAACACAACGTAGGGGAGAGTCGGGTAGTATCGGACATCGGGTAATATCGGACAGTGCTTTTTTTATTTTTTATTTTATTTGGTTATTTTACGACGCTGTATCAACATCTAGGTTATTTAGCGTCTGAATGATATGAAGGTGATAATGCCGGTGAAATGAGTCCGGGGTCCAGCACCGAAAGTTACCCAGCATTTGCTCGTATTGGGATGAGGGAAAACCTCGGAAAAAACCTCAACCAGGTAACTTGCCCCGACCGGGATTCGAATCTGCTTTTCTTTCATCTACCACCATATGGTAGTACCTGAATGACATGGTTACGTTTCTCTATGAGACATCACAGAAACGTAACCATGTCAATTAGGTACTATCATCGTGTGGTAAATGAAAGAAACTCACTGTCCGATATTACCCGCTGTCCGATACTACCCGACTCTCCCCTATGTCAAGTAAAACGTCAAATTCGGTCAATTTTGGACTTGAAAAGTTCAATTCAGGTCTTCAATTATTCACAGCCGGTAATTTAATTCATAGATACTTAAGATGAACATAAACCGAATAATAATAATAATAATAATAATAATAATAATAATAATAATAATAATAATCCGTGGCGCTACAATTCGTGAAGGGCCTAGACCGACCAGCTGGCTGCTGGCCTCACGCCCACATGTCGAAGCAGAGGTGGACGATCATCCAACCAGAATGGAGGTATCGTGTGATTAGTAAGATGATCCCCCCAGCCGTTATAGCTGGCATTCGCAACCGGATTTAGCTACCTATCGTAGCTCCCAAAATGCATCACGATGCTGGGTGGGCACCGGTCCCATACATTGGCCGAAATTTCATGAGAAAATTTTTTCTCCTAAGAGGACTCGAACCAGCGCCCATTCCGTAACGCGAGTCCTAGGCAGGATGCCTTAGACCGCGACGCCACGGCGCGGGACAATCCGAAGAATAGTTTTGAAGAAATTGTCCCCAGGAATATACAGACACACAGATGATATGCTTAAAATCACTTTTTTGGTTATCAGAAATTCTGAAAACATATTTACCTGAGTCGGGAAATCGATTTTTTAAGCATTATAGTACTTTCTTATTATATTCCTTGTAATGAGGGTTTGGTCACACGTCTATATATTTTGGATTCCATGGTGAACATGTGTGGATCCACTATAACGCCTGTCAAATTTTACACATTTGAGTAATAAATCCAGGATTCATTAAGCGACTGAACAGTTCGGAGATCGTTGCAAACTCTCTCGCAGTGCTGAAGGAAGCTCAGAGTTTAAGCTATGCGATTATTTTTTGTGCACGTTCATCAAAACTTGTATCACTAAATTCATATATACAACATAAGATGCGGCGAATCATTTCACGAACTTCACAGTTAGCGAGTTTCTCGATTTTATATCCCATTTTCTGTCACTATTTCACACTAAGAACCACACAAGCTCACGAAGTGACAGACGCTTTCCCAATAATTCACTTCTACTGCGCTAGCGCAAACCTACTGGAAAATCTTGATCGTCCATTAATATTCGACCAGCACTTACAGGCCATTCGATATCTCGTGGAACGTACTTCCGCGTGAGGAGAAGAAAAAGTGGACTGGGATGCTTCCCTCTCTCGCTATGTTTTCACTTGCAGCTAGCTAGCTCACTTACTCCCACCATAAGATTGTTGCTACAAGTTACGACGCATGCATCTGTTTGGTTTCACGAGATACTTGTCCAATGACTCGTATATGAAATCTACCTGTAATTATTAGATTTTATATTATCTCACTTCAAAAATAAAGATAAAGCAATATGTAGGGTATATTTAGGAGTAGAATTGCCGAGTTCTTATTAGTTAAAATGTAGTATATACGGTAAGAATGTATACACTAAATTTAGGTTTAGGCTTGTTAAGTTCCTATTAAGTTAAGTAAGTGTATATGAATTCTACAAGTAGTATTTAGACAAGGCTTAGGTGTAAGACTATTAAATTCGTATTAATTATTGTACAATCTTATGTAATTCTTTGCAATGGTTACCGCATATAACCACAAAACATGTTTATATGTACTGCCTTGGGTAGAGCAATAGCTCATTAAGGGAGGGAGGGAGGGAGAGGGAGAGAGAGAGAGAGGGAGAGAGAGAGAGAGAGGAGAGAAAGAGACACACACACAGTACAGTAAGGGTAAGGGTATTCCCGTAACATGCCATGAAGGCACTTGGGGGGCATGGGGGTAGAGCCCCAAGCTTTACATGACCTCGACACTAGAATGAGGTGGTGTGATCGGCACCACGCTCTGACTGCCTTTTACCCTCGGGAAAGACCCGGTACTCAATTTTATAGGAGTGAACCTCGGGGCCGTTCTGAAAGTTTGGCAACGAGAAAAAAACCTGTCACCACCTGGGATCGAACCCCGGACCTTCCAGTCCATAGCCAGCTGCTCTACCAACTGAGCTATCCGGCCGCCACACAGTACAGTAGTGCCAAATAAACCGGACCGACCCTTGTAGCCGATTTCAGAACCTTGTTCACTCCAGAGCACGATAGACTGGTAACTAAGACTTTAATGGTTCGAATTCTACCTGGGAAAGAAACTTTTTTTTGGTTCCTTATTCAAATTTATTCCCAATACTTTTCGATTGCAGCGATATTTTACTACTTAATTAAGTTATTATTCCCAGAACATGAATTTTACCAGCAATCGAAAAGTATTGGGAATAAATTTGAATAAGGAACAAAAGAAAGTTTCCTTCTCAGGTAGGATTCGAAACACGAAAGTCTTAGTTACCAGTCTATCGTGCTCTGGAGTGAACAAGGCTCTGAAAACAGCTACAAGGGTCGGTCCGGTTTTTTTTTACATTACTGTACATAGCCTACACAACATTACGTACATACGTAAGTAAATAAGTAAACATGTTAATATGTAAATAAATAAACAAAATAAATAACTAAATGGTAGTTTCAAGTGGACTATTTATTACCTAAATATGAAGATTTTGTCACTAATATTCTCTCTCGAAATTCAGTTCTATTTCCTTCACACGCACAATACGCATCACTCAGAGAAGTGGGTATGTAACTTACATCTGTGCCGATCATTTTGGCGTCAAATACTGAAGAATGAACAATCATGCCAGGTTATTTTTGGAACTAGTTACTTTCATAATGTTTGGCGGAATTAAATTCTGTTGCGGGGATCAGCAATCCCTAAAGCTGGGATTGTGCACGAGGCTGTTATTACGCTGTACGCTTTGATAACCAAACTTATTCGGTCGTTTAACACACCCACACAAGCGGTACCCCCACCAAACCATTTGCCTGCCCACAGTAAACAAATATTATGATGCTTTTCAGAATAAACTCCAATAATAAAACGTTCATCAACATCCTGTCGGAAGATATCTGCACACGGATACCATCATATATTACTAACGGTGTATTGATTACGGTTCATCACATTTAGAAGAGAACGATGAACATTGTCTTATCAGTTTAAGAACGATATAGTTTCAACATATTAAACACAATATCACGTAATATCGGTAGCACGAGCACAATGTACTACCACAAAAATTTACATTATTTTCCACAAAATTCAGCCCTTTATCCTGTTTTAAAGATATTTGTCATTTCTAGTTCAGTTTCTTGAACTATCATAATTCCAACCTTTTTTTTTTTTTTTTTGGTAAAAACAAGCAACTATATTTACTTTAGTACACGCACAATATGAAATACTTTAAATTCAAAAGTGTTCTTGAACAAACTTACAACAATACGGCGCCATGTTCCGTCGGATCCCGGCCACTTAGTCACTCGTAATGAGTGCACTTCTGTACTTGTGGTTGGACATTGTCTACTGTCTCACATACTGTGACACGATACACGAGGGTAGGCCAACAAAGGGGAACATAGAACTTAAGAATGAGAGGGATTCAATCCGGCATCGGAACTTAATGGATAAAGTGCCAGCACGTAAAACTGGAAACCCGAGTTCTAGTCCCGGTGCCGGAGAGCATTTTGTCCGTTCTACCGATTATTCACGCTATGAAATGTTTCAAATATTTTCTTTTCTCGAAAAGAAAGCAAAAAATGAGTGAAATTGTATTAAACTTTTTTGTTTGAAATATCTCAAAGAATAACCCCTTGAAATTAATGATAGACTATTACTTACTGTTCAGCCTGTATATATTACATACACACACACACACACAGAGTGATTCACGAGGATGTAATGTTACTTCTGAAGCTTATTTCTGAAGAGACTCTGAGCAAAAGATGTCATAAAAATTTGTCGTAATCTCAATATTTTCAGAGTTACACTAATTTGAAACTGTTTGTAAAATACCTTTATTCTTCAGTTTTAAGGATAAAAGAATATTACAGGTTCAGGAGTATCGTTTCTCTAATTAGCTAGTATTCTGAAGCTAATAATGTCTTGTTAATTCCATAGTTATTTCGTACAGATTTTTTTTTCTCAATGTTTAACTACAAAATTACATTTTCTTATGCATATATCACAATAATAGTTACAAATCACGCCACTCTTATAATTCTTCAAGACTGTACATTAGGATACATAATTAAACTGTAAAGAATCAAGTTCCTAAAGTCGTATGACTTCTAACAATTTTTGTCATAAGTGAGTAAGAATGATGTCATTTTTAGTTAAAAATTTAAAAACAAAATCTGTACAAAGCAACTCACAACACATTTTAGCTTCAGAATACTAGGCAATTAAAGAAATGATACTTCTCAATAGTTCATTCTTTATTTGTAATATTCTTTTACTCTTAAAACTAAAAAAAAAGGAATGTTACAAACAACTTCAAATTAGTATAACTTTGAAAATATTATGATTAGGCCTAGTGCAAATGTTTATATCACATATTTTGCTTAGAACGTCTTCAGAAATAAGCTCCATAAGTGACGGTAAATTCTCGTGAATCATTCCGTTAGTTAGTTAGTGGTGCTTAAAAAGGGTGCGTCAGCTACTCTGGCTATTTTCGTCCTTATCCAAAATTGTTCAGAAAAAAAAACATAAACAATACATAAGCTGAATACTAACAAGAAACTAAAACACGTTGTCACAGTAAAAACGAGGTGTGTATACACACACACATATACAGACATAATTACTTATTTACAAATGGCTTTTAAGGAACCCGGAGGTTCATTGCCGCCCTCACATAATCCCGCCATTGGTCCCTATCCTGAGCAAGATTAATCCAGTCTCTACCATCATATCCTACCTCCCTTAAATCCATTTTAATATTATCTTTCCATCTAGTCTCAGCCTAACCCAAGGTCTTTTTCCCTCCGGCCTCCCAACTAACACTCTATATGCATTTCTGGATTCGCCCATACGTGCTACATTCCCTGCCCATCTCAAACGTCTGGATTTAATGATCCTAATTATGTCAGGTGAAGAATACAATGCGTGCAGCTCTGTGTTGTGTAACGTTCTCCATTCTCCTGTAACTTCATCTCTCTCAGCCCCAAATATATTCCTAAGCACCTTATTCTCAAACACCCTTAACCTATGTTCCTCTCTCAAAATGAGCGTCCAAGTTTCACAACCATAAAGAACAACCGGTAATATAACTGTTTTATAAATTCTAACTTTCATGTATATTATTTTGAAATATCATATTGCGCATTTAAAAAATAACACAATATGCGTTTAGTTCTTGATTATACCGCCTTTCCCTTTAGTTTTCGTGCATGCACCAGTCAAATACGAGTATATATTATTTTTGCTCCAGAGTACATTCATATTCAAACAATTAAAGACTGAATATTTTTTTAGATGTTTATAGTCAGATCTCTCGACGGTACCCGGTGCAGACATGGCTGCCCGGAGATTGAAACTTTAGCACACGTCTTGGGATTCTGTGAACAGGGATTGCTCTTGAGGAACTCTAGACATCATCTTGCAAAATCCAAAATTGCTGCCGCATTAAGAAATAAGGGCTGCATAGTAGAAGAAGAAATCTCCTGTTTAGCTGAAAATGGGTCAACGAGACGAGTAGATATTTTAACGTACAATTCTGACACTAAACAGGGCATCATTGTGGACCCCACGATACATTTCGAAGTAGAATGTCATCAGTCAGCCGAGGTCCACCTTGAGAAGAAGTCGATCTATGAGCCTACAGTCAACTATTTCAAGCTGAAATATGCCTTAATTCACGTTGAGGTATTCGGCTTGCTCATAGGTGCTCGAGGGACTATACCAGCTTTTTTTCGAAGAATTTCGACGGCAGTTTGCTCTGCCAACATCTCTGAGGGATGACATTGTGATAATTGTGTTAAAAAATCCTGCCAAATCCTAATTAATCACATGGTGCCACATTAATAGGAATTGTATTTTTTCACGCCCTTTTCTTTGCTTCCCTTCTTTAAAATTTAATATCTATGTTTACATATATATAATAATTTTTTTTGAGGATATACTGAGTCCGTAAGGGCTACCCTAAATGGGGGGCAGTTTATTATTATTATTATTATTATTATTATTATTATTATTATTATTGTTTGAATATGAATCTACTAGGGAACAAAAATAATATATATTTGATTGGTGCATGCACGAAAACTAAAGGAAAAAGCGGTATAATCAAGTGCTAAACGCATATTGTGTTATTTTTTAAATGCGCAATATGATATTTCAAAATAATATACCTGAAAGTTATAATTTATAAAACAGTTATATTACCGGTTGTTCTTTATGGTTGTGAAACTTGGATGCTCACTTTGAGAGAGGAACATATGTTACGGGTGTTTGAAAATAAGGTGCTTATTATTATTATTATTATTATTATTATTATTATTATTATTATTATTATTATTATTATTATTATACACAGAACTGCACGCATTGCATTCTTCACCTGACATAATTAGGAACATTAAATCCAGACGTTTGAGATGGGCAGGGCATGTAGCACGTATGGGCGAATCCAGAAATGCATATAGAGTGTTAGTTGGGAGGCCGGAGGGAAAAAGACCTTTAGGAAGGCCGAGACGTAGATGGGAAGATAATATTAAAATGGATTTGAGGGAGGTGGGATATGATGATAGAGACTGGATTAATCTTGCTCAAGATAGGGATCAATGGCGGGCTTATGTGAGATCGGCAATGAACCTCGGGTTCCTTAAAAGCCAGTAAGTAAGTAAGTATTATTATTATTTTATCCCTCAGGGAGTAACGGTAAATAATGTTTTTGTAAATATTTTGAAAATTGTAATTACAATGAAAGATTTATGAAACACCTAGTTTTTAAAGAAAAGATCCAAGTGTAAAGCATTAAAATTTGGATGTAGGAAACACAGTACCGGTAAGTGCGAAGTTTTAAAATCGAATGCATATTCTTGATGTTATGTTGCTGTCTGACTCTACAAGCCAAGGTTAACGCACATTTTTGCAATTTTATGCATACTAACAAATTTATGTTTTTTCTTCGAACCATGAAACTTTTGCGAATATTTCTTTATCCAAACTGAAAAAAGAGTCTCGGTTTCGTGTTCCCCTCTCGAGCCACTCGCGGAGACTCCGCGGACCACAGTTTGGTAACCGCTGCGCTAGCCCACTGAAGACGACTAACCCTCATTAAGCCACATTGGTTACCAAATCATTGAGTGAAGTTGTCATATGGTCATATTTTGCACACAAATTATCACAAGTTCTGTGTGACAACAAATCCCAGCCTTGTGGTGTGGAGCAGTCAAACGAATAAGCTACGCTTGGACCATTAATTACTGCTGTTTCTCCCATTTCGCAACAATGGGCTGAAAAGGTGAATCAGGAAATATGATTTACATGAAATTACATCTGCAATATGCGCAACTGATCCCAGATAATCCGCACCATATGGCATCGCATAATCTGTGTCACAGATAGATTGCTTATGTATCAGACATCGCAACATGCATCTGTTATCGATTGAATTTGTTCGAAATCACCGACTAAATGAACTTTATGTTAACTTGTTGATCTGTATGGAACAGGACTGGGCTCCGAGGGCGAATTCTACTCTCTCACGGGGAGCCATATGACTTCTCTTCAACCCCTTTCTTCCCCGCCGAACACCGCACAGCGTTGATGCCGTTACGGATGAATATTAAGCGTCCCCGTTTAGAGTCTAGAATCTGCCCCGGTGCCTATCCCTGGCATAGAATTCGTACATTGGTACAAATGATGCTTATAATGAGGCGAAAACGTTCATTAATTTGTATTAGCAAAAATAACCTTTTTGATATTTTACTACAATAAATAAGTCAAAGACTGAACAATCAAGACTTCACATTTTCATATTATCATATTTTCTTACCGTTGATGAGGTTGGGGATATGATAGCGAGATTGTATATGGACATCATTTTACTTTTACTAACATTTTTAATATTAACCTGTCTATACCTTTAGAGAACCGGAAACGCCGCTTGCTCCCCCCTCCAAGACTAGAGTTCGATGATACTGGCGTAAAACACAAATCACTCTACTAGGTATAGGAAGGAAGAAAAGTAGTTCATCCATTTACGTAAATAGGAAATATCGCGATTTTGAGTTTGATAATTTTCATTAGGTTTTTCTTTAATCAAAGTACAGTACTGTATTAAGAATAAGTGTTTTTACTCACGAAGTGAGTTATCCATGCGAACGTATTCATTATGCAGTGTATATTATACTGTCTACAGCACATTAGCGTACAATATAGAGAAAGAAGTTAAATTGAAAAATAATCATAATATGGATATTTAAACACAATTTTGAAAATGGTGGCCGTTCATTTCGATACAGGCTTCAGTTCTTTTGTGCATATTATCGCACTATAGACTATTGCATCTAATTCCAATTGCCAGTTTCGTCCTTCGTACTAGTAACTCATTTTCAATTAATTCTGTACCTACTCTACGTACTGTAAATTCAATCTTCACTTCTGCCCGATCCGAAAATATAAAATTACTCAGACATACTATCTACTATCCGTCCAAGTGGTTATGCCGCAGGATTGTAGAAAGGGAGGAAATCACGTGACAGTTAATTACTTAACGAGGCCCTTTTATTTAAATTAAATTAAACAGCTGTATAATATTACGTAAACTTCCAATTCCTAAGAGAAATTAATGTTTTCAGAAAAGAGCTAAGACAGCCCAGCTATTACAGAGGGGCGAGCAGAAGCAGGTGGGGGAAATCGGGATGCGACGTAGGCAAACGGACAGTAACTGTGCGAAAATATGATTCAATATTGAAAGCTCTTTCGTTACTGGAAAACGCGAACATATTTCTGGAACGTACCATACTCAGTAACTCAGTACTGCTTACTATCTGCGGTCTTGGTTCTGTGTGGAGTTGGAACTTCCTTAGTAGAAGGGGTGGGAGTGAAGTACATTCAAAAACTCAGGTACAATAAAAATTGAAGTAAAAATAAAATGATGTCCCTGTATTTCCCGAGATGAGGTCAAGGATTCGCTATAAGTTACCCAACATTCGCCCTACGGTTGGGGAAAACCTCGGAAAAAACCAACCAATAATGAGCCTTCTCGGGAATCGAACCCTCGCTCGCGCGCAACTTTGGGTCGGCAGGTAAGATCCTCAGCAGACTGAGCTACAGTAACAGACGTATTGATCACCCATACAAGATTACAACAAAGTAACTTAATCTATTAAGGTACAGAACCAGTAACATTTCATATCGATAAACAGACTCAATTGGCAATAAAAATCCTTCTTATGCAAAGATCACTTTCTTGCTGACAGCTTCTGAACTGTTAACCAAGGAATTATATCCTTCTTATGCAAAGACCATTTTCTTGTTGACAGTTCCTGAATTATACTAACCAAGGGATTGTATCCTTATTATGCAAAGGTCAGTTTCTTGTTGACAGCCTTCGAACTACTATTCAATAGATTGTTTCCTTCTTATGCAAATATGACTTTCTTGTTAACAACTCCTGAATTACTAACCAAGGGATTGTATCCTTATGCAAATATCACTTTCTTATTGACAATTCCTAAACTACTAACCAAGGGATTGTATCCTTATGCAAAGACCACTTTCTTATTGTCCGCTCCTAAACTACTAACCAAGGGATCGTATCCTTATGCAAAGATCACTTTCTTATTGACAGTTCCTATACTACTAACCAAGGGATTGCATCCTTTTGCAAGGATCACTTTCCTATTGTCCGCTCCTAAACTACTGACCAAGGGATTGTACCCTTATGCAAAGATCACTTTCTTATTGACAGTTCCTAAACCACTAACCAAGGAATTGTATCCTTATGCAAAGATCACTTTCTTATTCACAGTTCCTAAACTACTAACCAAGGGGTTGTATCCTTATGCAAAGAGTACTTTCTTATTGACATTTCCTAAACTACTAACCAAGGGATTGTATCCTTATGCAAAGATCACTTTCTTATTGACAGCTCCTAAACTACTAATCGAGGGGTTGTATCCTTATGCAAAGATCACTTCTTATTGATAGCTCCTAAACTACTAACCAAGGGATTGTACCCTTATGCAAAGATCACTTTCTTATTGACAGCTCCTAAACTACTAACCAAGGAATTGTATCTTTCTTATGCAAAAATCATTTTCCTATTGACAGCTCCTAAATTACTAACCAAGGAATTGTATCCTTAAGCAAAGATCATTTTCTTATTGACAACTCCTAAACTACTAACCAAGGAATTGTATCGTTATGCAAAAATCACTTCCTTATTGACAACTCCTAAACTATTAACCAAGGGATTGTATCCTTATGCAAAGATCACTTTCTTATCGACAGCTCCTAAACTACTAACCAAGGGATTGTATCCTTATGCAAAGATCACTTTCTTATTGACAGATCCTAAACTACTAACCAAGGGGTTGTATCCTTATGCAAAGATCACTTTCTTATTCACAGTTCCTAAACTACTAACCAAGGGATTGCATCCTTATGCAAAGATCACTTTCTTATTGACAGCTCCTAAACTACTAATCGAGGGGTTGTATCCTTATGCAAAGATCACTTCTTATTGATAGTTCCTATACTACTAACGAAGGGATTGCATCCTTTTGCAAGGATCACTTTCCTATTGTCCGCTCCTAAACTACTGACCAAGGGATTGTACCCTTATGCAAAGATCACTTTCTTATTGACAGTTCCTAAACCACTAACCAAGGAATTGTATCTTTCTTATGCAAAAATCATTTTCCTATTGACAGCTCCTAAATTACTAACCAAGGAATTGTATCCTTAAGCAAAGATCATTTTCTTATTGACAACTCCTAAACTACTAACCAAGGAATTGTATCGTTATGCAAAAATCACTTCCTTATTGACAACTCCTAAACTATTAACCAAGGGATTGTATCCTTATGCAAAGATCACTTTCTTATCGACAGCTCCTAAACTACTAACCAAGGGATTGTATCCTTATGCAAAGATCACTTTCTTATTGACAGATCCTAAACTACTAACCAAGGGGTTGTATCCTTATGCAAAGATCACTTTCTTATTCACAGTTCCTAAACTACTAACCAAGGGATTGCATCCTTATGCAAAGATCACTTTCTTATTGACAGCTCCTAAACTACTAATCGAGGGGTTGTATCCTTATGCAAAGATCACTTCTTATTGATAGTTCCTATACTACTAACGAAGGGATTGCATCCTTTTGCAAGGATCACTTTCCTATTGTCCGCTCCTAAACTACTGACCAAGGGATTGTACCCTTATGCAAAGATCACTTTCTTATTGACAGTTCCTAAACCACTAACCAAGGAATTGTATCCTTATGCAAAGATCACTTTCTTATTCACAGTTCCTAAACTACTAATCAAGGGGTTGTATCCTTATGCAAAGAGTACTTTCTTATTTACATTTCCTAAACTACTAATCAAGGGATTGTATCCTTATGCAAAGATCACTTTCTTATTGACAGCTCCTAAACTACTAACCAAGGGGTTGTACCCTTATGTAAAGATCACTTTCTTATTGACAGCTCCTAAACTACTAACCAAGGAATTGTATCTTTCTTATGCAAAAATCATTTTCCTATTGACAGCTCCTAAATTACTAACCAAGGAATGGTATCCTTAAGCAAAGATCATTTTCTTATTGACAACTCCTAAACTACTAACCAAGGAATTGTATCGTTATGCAAAAATCACTTCCTTATTGACAACTCCTAAACTACTAACCAAGGGATTGTATCCTTATGCAAAGATCACTTTCTTATCGACAGCTCCTAAACTACTAACCAAGGGATTGTATCCTTATGCAAATATCACTTTCTTACTGACAGCTCCTGAACTACTAACTGAGGAATTGTATCCTTATGCAAAGATCACTTTCTTATTGACAGCTCCTACACTATTAACCAAGGGATTGTATCTTTCTTATGCAAAATCACTTTCTTGTTCACAGCTCTTCTACTACTGACCAAGATAGTATTATATTCTTCTTACGTAAAGATAACTGTCTTGTTGACAACTCCTGAACTATGTACTATCCAATGGATTATATTTTTCTTATACAAAGATCACTTTCTTGTTGAAAGGTCCTGAACTACTTACCAAAGATTTAAGGTATTTGGGGAGAGCTTAAAACGGTGGTAGAACACAGTAACAGGGTACCAGGTAAGACAATGGCTGCTATTGCTATTACTAATACTATTATTACTATTAATATCATCACTTTTCATTATTTTTTCATTTCAAATGTTTGATTTTAAGTTGATGCGTAGTCTTTAGAATAAAGGGATTGTGAAGCAAACTTCTCTTCATTTCAATTTGTAGCTAAGGAGAAGCTAAAGAAAACGGCCACTTTATAAATTACTATAAACCGAAATGCATTCAGCTGTAATGAGATAGAATTCTGAAAGCTAATTTAATGTACGAAGCACCGAGTTACGCCCTGTTAATATTATTCTTTCCCACTCTTAGCTCAGATCTCTTCTCATTTAATGTGGAGAGAAATTTTGAGATTGAATTGGGATGTTATGTCGTTATGTTGCTGCCACTGAATGAAACGGAAGATGTACTGAAGACGATGCGACGGGGGGGAGGGGAACAATTTGAATAATAACCAGAAATAGTGTAGAAAACCAATTTGCATCGTAATTGCAGACCGTCGTCGCCTCGTCTCTGTGTGAGTTCGCTTATAAACACGTAGGGCAGCATTTGCATGATTTTCAATGCTACGCCATGTGCACACAGACTGCCAGATTGCTCGCTGTTGATAAGTGACCCAACTAATGGACCGCGTGCTCATTTTTGACAGCTGCTTCACCTTCTGCATAATTAATTAGATTGCACCTGAAAGGTAATGTGAAATCGTTGTTAGAGGAGGTGTAGTTGGACTTCCCCCATTTCTATTGTTTAAGTATGAAAAATAATTATTAATTTCAAGGAATTCACGAAAATGAATGTCCCAAATATGATGCATACTTTCTCGTCATACGTTTTATGTCTTTCTTAACAATTCAGTTCTATATCATGGCACGGAGGGTATCACTTTTTATAGTTTATTTCTTGAATTAGCCTACCATTCAAAGGACACAAATGGAGTAATTTAATATAGGGTAAAGTTGCCTATTTTCGTGATACCCCTAATCCTGTCATACTTTTTTAAAAATTGAATGTCAGTCAAACCTTTCCCGTTCGACTATAGTGACAGGCATCTTTCTCGAAAGAGTGCATCTTTCGCCTACTTTTGAGACATCGGTGAACTTCCTAGCAAAATACCCAACCCCGTGACATTCAGTGAAAAAAACGTATCACGGAATTAGGCAACTTTACCCTACAGGATCCAACAGAGGAACGGGCGATTACAAATAGTTGGTTATTGACTCAGCAAAAATGCGAAATTAGGAACAGAAAAGATAAAAATATAATAAACATATTTAAAAACAGATTAAACATTCAAACAAGAGTTCTTACTTGTTAGAAAACAAAGTAGAAATGTTATTTTAAAATGGCAAGCGATTATCTAATAGGGCTATTCCATATGAAATCGATCAGTAAAAAACCTCGAATTTTTATACTCTAAATTTTTCCCTACTTATACAAGGTGCTGAGGGCAGTGCATTTTCAAAAATATACTATCGAAAGTCAAACGGTTTTCGTATTATTGAGCGACAAATTTAGCGTATTTTATAAAAACAAGCCTCTTTCAGCGCTCAGAACTCTGGAACCGTTTACTGCAGAACATTGAACGAGAGCTTATTTTGAAGCTGACATTTGGTAGGTTATGTTAAAATGTAATCCTTATTTTTATTGTACACAGAGAGGCAGATAATCTGATTTTACTTGTTTTTAGGCTTTTTGATCATTTGTAAAAGTGTAAAAAAAGTATTGAGAAAAAACCTTGCATTATTAAAAGAGATTCGGCATTGTTTGCTTAGTGGCTCGGCAGTAAGTTTCGAGGGTATTAAATAGATTATTTTCACACGCCTAGACTTGAAAGGCGCAGTACCGCACGCACTGAAGATAAGCGAGCGTTGGGCGTCATTTTACTCCTGTGTTTATGAAAACCTGTGATAATGCTAGCCCAGCCATGACTGCTAGACGACACATAACGTGTTTGTCTCCTGGCCTTGCTTGTCTCGGCTAAGCTCCCGTCTCACAGTCAGCTGGTTAGTTCACGCGCGTACTATTTATTTTCTTTTTTGATATTTTCAATACTTTATTATCAACATACCATCAGTAAAAAATATGTGTTTATTTGTACTTTCAATGCGAAATCTAACTATATATTTTTTAAATATTTTTTCTTAGCCAAAGGCGTCTTAATGAGGAAAAATCTAAATTTCTCCATTTCCATAAAAAGTAAGAAAATCGGTTTATATCTCAATATAAACTTTAATTTCTCAACATCAAAATAAACCATGATTTTGATCATTGGGTGAAAGGGTTTCGGAGCTACAACAGTTTAAAGTTGCTAATTTTATGAAAATACGATAAATTTAAATACTTTTAATTTAAACACTGAAGTTCTGATGCCTCAAACTTTGCACAAAGCATTGTATCACAGTTCTCTACGTACAAAAAAGTTTCATTGTATTTAGAAGTTGTAAGGTCAATTTTCTCTATATTTCGGTCAATTTGAGATGGAATAGCTCGATAGCAGAAAGGAAAAGATCACGAATTAAATCATTGTTTTGGAACTTCTTGCAGACTGACAAAAAGGTGAAGAATTGTGTCCCTAGCTCCAACCATTGGGCCTACAACTTCAATGAAGGTGAGGTGATATTTCTCCAAATAGTATGGAACTGTAGGCTCATAAATTCTGTATGTTTCTGCGTGGACTTCAGCGGGCTGTTGCTCCTGTGCCTCGAACCTAACTGCCGACTCGATAATGTAGAGCTCAATTTACTTTTTTTTATTTGACTTTTCTATTGCTATTAATATAAACATTCAACTGTAGATTATTTTCCGTTGTGTAAGAACAGGATGAATTGGATGACTGCTGTTAAGTATAATAAACACTTAATTACATCACGGTACATGTCGTTTGATATAGAGAATAATCTCACTTTACCCTGTTTCACACCGCATTCCAGAAGCACGATCAATGAAATCAGTTGGATGATGCGTGTACAATACGCACTCTCTCGACTAGATTCAGGACATTTATGCGAGTTATTTGAAAAGAGAACGGTGGACATTGTCGTTTCAGAGCATCAATTCAGAAGATGGACTGTGCTCTATTTAGATGTCAGTCCGCTACAAACAGATCGAAAGTTTATATCCCATTTCAATTTAGGAAACTGAATAGGAACCCGAGTCTATACCATGTGACATTCTGTAACGCAGTCTGTTTCTCTTTTCGGATATCTGGGAAGTTTCATCGTCCCTTAACACGAGATGTTGACACACACTTCATTAATCAAGAAACGAAATACGAATATTAATGGAATCGAAATGGATGACATGAAAGGGATATTATCGCTCTTATTGAAACGTGTTATCAAATGTAAAACTATTTGTAAATGTCATTGCAATGCTATGACAGCGAACATAATATATATTTCCATTTTTGTTCATTATTCGAGTAAATTATTATAATTTACTGGACTTATCACAACATGTTGGATCTACTTTAAGGATGTATGCAAAATTACTTTTGAAACTTCGCGAGAACTTACAAAGTAATGCTTTATCACACGGTATAAGTTTTATCGGAAATAACATCACAAGCAAAGAAATTCATTATTATCAACAGTAATCTCACTGGAGGTTTCGATTTGTCTAGAGAAAATCAAAACTAGAGTGGGATTTAATTGACTATTACAAGATTAAAAGAAAGTATATAAAGATTTTAAAAAATTAAGTACTCTAATACACTAAATATTAATTGACTTAATGAAATTCTATTTCACTAATGTTAGCTTCACCAAAACGTTTGAACGGAGTCGCTCTTTTCAGTTGACTGTCAATGCTGTAAACAAATGACGATCGCAAAGCATGTTTTATAGTACCGTAAAGAATTTGCAGTTTGAAATGTTGGCAAACAAAGAAACAAATGATACGGAGGTAATAAAAACAGAAGAAAGTACATAAAGATTATAAGAAATAAAGTACTCCAGTACAATAAAATAGATATTAATTGACTTACTAAAATTCTATTTCACTGATGTTACCTCCACCAAAATGTTTGAAAGAAGCCGTCACTTTCAGTCGACTATCTATGCGAGAAACAAATGACGATCTCAAAGCATGTTTTCTAGTACCGCAAAGAATTTGCAATTTGAAATGTTGGCAAAGAAAGAAACAAATGCTAGGGTAGTGATAAAAACAAACAAATGCTAGGGAAGCGATAAAATTGTGCGATATACAGACATTATTGGTTGAAAGACGTCCTTTCGTACCGTTTTATTGGTCAAATGTAGTATGACGTACTAAAAGTGTAATAGAATAATAGGCTTGTCAGGAGGCGGTTCTAATTCAAGTCTCGGTCATTCCCGGGATATTTAATTGAAAATCCATAGCGAACAATGCTGCAATTCGGTTTTTCTCGGGATTCTTCCGTTTCTCCACGTTATATAACAACAATATTACATCAAATTTCCATTTTATTATAATTCTAATGAAGAGTCGTTTGCTCGTTCGTTTCAAAAATATTATTTTATATTTCTATTTCTATTTATTTCTATTTTATTTTAAATAAAATGACCAACAGAAGCAGGCTTCCAATTACAGGTGGCTTACATAGATATATACACAAAATACATAATAAGAGAAAAAACAACAAAACAAACAACACAAACGAAAGAAAGAAAACACATAATGGTAATAGATGCTAGAATATAATGTATTACAGTTAATATACTGCCAAATGTCAATATAATGATGCAAAATTATTTAAAACTAGAGTAAAAACATTATAATACACTTCTTCATAATTTAAATATCTAAGGAAATACATTTATTTTTAATATTGTATGAAATTTTTCAATTGTTAAACAGAAATCCAATTGAGAATCACAGTTTAAAGACAGAGAGTTGTAAGTATTACACATAACAAACAATGGAGAGTTCTTGAAGAAAACAGTCCTAGGAATGGGAATAATAAAAGGTTGCCTGTGACGTAATTCTGTTCTTTTTACATTGATTTGAAGGAATTTAAGAAAATCACAGTTATTCAATATACCGTTAACAGTCTTATAGAGTAAAATTTGGCTATTTATTAATCGTCGATATTTTAAAGTTTTATAATTAAATTCAAAAAGCAACTGATTATATGAAATTTGCTTTTCATAAGACGACACGTGATGTTTTTTAAAATATAAATAACGTAAAAATCTTTTCTGTATCCTTTCTATTTGCATCTGATGGGACTGGAACTGAGGTGACCATATTACAGACGCATACTCTAGCTTACTCCTAACTATAGTTTTATATAGAGTATCAATAGTATTTATATTTTTTAATTCTTTTGTATTTCTGATTATAAATCCTAATTTTCTATATGCATCAATTACCGCGTGATTTATTGTCATATACTAATTTATACAAGCCTCTACATTAAAAAAGTATATGTTTCTTAACAATGAAGTGTCATGATAACCTGAGTTTTAAGCGGAGGGGGGAGCTAAAATGGGTGCAATGTTTTAAACAGAGAAGGACGCAAGAAACAAAGCTCCGACACTGCTGTATAGTAGTGCCGCCTACATAAATTCAATTTAAAAAATTCAATTCAATTTATAATAAAGAAAAAATAAATTGAAGCTAATAAATATTACAGGTACTAACAAAACAACAAGCCTATTAGCCCGAACATTAACAATAAAGTTTGTACAGGCACATCTTTTTATTTTTACTTCAATTTTTATTGTACCTGAGTTTTTGAATGTACTTCACTCCCACCCCTTCTACTAATGAAGTTCAACCGTCCTCCACACAGATCCAAGACCGCATATACAGTCATAGTAGCCTTACGGTCATAGTAAACAGTACGTTCCAAAAATATGTTCGCGTTTTCCAGTGACGAAAGAGCTTTCAATATTGAATCATTTTCGCACAAGTATTGTCGTCCATTTTCCTACGTCGTATCTCGGTTTCCCCCACCAGCTTTTATTCGCCAGCTAGTGGCTGGGCTGTCTTAGCTCTTTTGTGAGAACATTAATTTCTGTTATGAATTGGACGTCTACGTAATAATATACAAATGTTTAAAATAACGTAAATAAAATGGCCTCGTTAAGTAATTAACTGTCACGCGATTTCCTCCCTTTCTACGACCCTATGACATAACCACTTGGACGGACAGTAGATGGCATGTCTGAGTAATTTTATTTTTTCGGATCGGGCAGAAGTGAAGATTAAATTTACAGTACGTAAGGTACTCTTTTATAGAGTAGATACAGAATTATTTCAACATGAGTTACTAGTACGAAGGACGAAACTGGCCATTGGGATTAGATACAAAAGTCTATAGTGCGATAATATGTACATTAGAACTGAAGCCTGTATCGAAATGAACGGCCACCATTTTAAAATGTGTTTAAATATCCATATTATGATTATTTTTCAATTTAACTTCATTCTCTATATTGTACGCTAATGTGCTGTAGACAGTATAATATACACTTCATAATGAATACGTCCACATGGACAGCTCAGTTTGTGAGTGAAAACACTCAATGTTAATATTGTACTGTATTTTTATTAAACAAAAACCTAATGAAAATTATCAAACTCAAAAGCGCGATATTTCTTAGTTTACGTAAATGGATGAACTGCTTTTCTTCCCTCCTATATCTAGTAAAGTGATTTGTTTGTATTTTACGCCAGTATCATCGAACTCCAGTCGTGGAAGGGAGTAGCAAACGGCGTTGATCCAAAGGTATAGCCAAGTTAATATTAAAAATATTAGTAAAAATAAAATTATGTCCTTGTATGAAACATGGTTTTAAATTTCTCAAAACAAATTAGCTGCCAAAATGAAAATAAATAAAACGCATGGTCCATGCTTTGCAGTTATGAAAATCGATTTACAGGTACATTGAGTTCTTTCACAAGCTCTCCAGTTGAATCTGGACTGTATCCATGTTGCTATGGGAACCAACACGAAATACCGTGTCAGAACGGATTCAAAGAGCTTACGGGCTGTAAGTCGCTTTAACATCGACACAGATATAGTATTTTTCTCCTCGGTTACACTACATTTTCTGACCCAGATTTGAAACTGAAGACTACACACGATTTCGACAAGTAACTGCAAGGGAATGAGTGATCTTGTGGTAACAAAAAATACAGGAATTAAACAAATAGAAATATAGGAACGGAATAGACGATGCCAACATGCAAATGTATACACGCACTCGCAGATACAACTGTGCACACATGGCCTAAACAAAAATATGATCCCACGTATATAAAAGTATATAGAAAACACATGTATATTGTATTACAGACCTACATACACACATACAGATGTGTGCATTGCATTTCAAGAGTCCACTGCAAGAATGATGGATGTCACTTTCTTGTCGAAAATGAACCAAGACTGTCAATGCATAGCTTAAGACATATAGAATGTACATACAGAGTTATTAACACTGATAGTCATTGTCCAGTAATGATCGGAAAATCTCAGTTAAGCTTTGAGCGCTAAGCATTTCAAACTTTCAATCGCTTCTCCTGCAAAATGTATTCCAAATGAAATCCATCATTCTTGCAGTGGACTCTTCATTTTTTCTCAGTCCATCAAGTCGCTCCCTGGTGATCTCTGAAGGGTATATTCACAGAGAATTTTTAGTAAGGTACGCCAGTCCTTGTATCTAACTTAAACGTAACGACAATACAAACACCTAGCTCACGGAATCTAAGAAACAATTCCTAACCAAAAAAAATCCGCTGGTAGGATCGCAAATCGAGCCCGAAAACATAACAAAAAAGTCGTTTCTTATACAAAGCTATATTTTTATCTGTCATTATCTACAGTATAATTGAATCACTAAATATGAAAAGGGAATAAGTCCCAGTTTTGTCAAAAATGAGTTAAGACTGTAGTCATACTAATTTAGGAATGGTATTTCATTATGCTTTAAAAGGGAACAAGTCCCGCATTTCCTTACTCTAGATTTCAACACCAAAGCTCGGAACTTGGGGACTTGTGTCGTGTGCATGAGTAAGGTTACAGATACAACGTACACAAAGCTCACGCTGCAAGTGCTCAGGGACAGTCGTGTGTACTAAGAAAGTGGCCACAACTAATGACAGGAAGACGGACGAAGAAACTGTTATGTCGAACCCAATGAAATTCAGAGAATTAAAGGTAAACGGTCTGTTTGAAGAAATAGAAAATACGTGTTATTTCGAATGGGTATTATAGAAGTTTGAAAATACATTTTGTTTTAAATTTAAGATACAGAATTTCGTGGATAATTCGGAGGAGATACATTATTTTTTTTCGAATGGAGAGTTTATATTTTGTAAGTTGTGCCACACACAAACTAGAGGCTGGAAGCGGAATTCATTGAAAGGCATTGCAGTCCCTCAAATTGGAGAAAAATCTGTTAATAGCTATGGATTGAGACGTAGAGGGACCTGCCCTAGTAGTGACACACTAATTGAAAACTATTTCTCAGATACGAGATCAGCAACTGCTGAAAATCGAACAGAAAACAGTAACAGTGAAAAAATTCAATATTTTAAGTCTAATACCGAAAAATCTTCGAATGTAGGTAGTCATACATTGTAATAAAATGTACACAGCAGAACAGTAAATTTGATATATTTTTCATGTTTATTTTTATTATATATATGCTATGAAATTACGTGTAAATTTGATATATTTTTCATGTTTATTTTTATTATATATATGCTATGAAATTACGTGTAAATTTGATATATTTTTCATGTTTATTTTTATTATATATATGCTATGAAATTACGTGTAAATTTGATATATTTTTCATGTTTATTTTTATTATATATATGGTATCAAATTACGTGTAAATTAGATATATTTTTCATGTTTATTTTTATTATATATATGCTATGAAATTACGTGTAAATTTGATATATTTTTCATGTTTATTTTTATTATATATATGCTATGAAATTACGTGTTTCAACCTACCATAATATTATTAATATGTTGTCGGAGCCAGAAACCACTTTTGTAGCAAACCTGACAGTACCTCCGTGCTGGAAGCGGAAGTATGTTGACATTGAAGTCCGGTCGCTTAGTCACGTGCAAAGACACAAGTCCCCAAGTTCCGAGCTTTGTTCAACACTTTAGTTTTCACGTTTACTTTGAAAAAAAAGCTTAGTCCTTGTTCCTTTCTCATAAGAAATTCAAGTTCGTTGGTCCTGTCATCTAGAGGAAAAATATGGAATATGAGAAAAATGGCGTCAAACGATGAAAGTAGTGCATCTTCAAGTCCTGCAAAACGCATGAATTAAGCTGTAAAAAGTGATCACTGCAAGCAGAATCGAATAAAAATGGCTGAAGTCTGAGGTTTATGTAATAACCAACAGATTTCAATGTTTCTATGTGCTACATTCTACTATTGCTCATAAATTGGCATACAATAAAGCTTTTGATTTCAATAACAGAGGTAACGATACATTTTGTTTAATATTTTTTACAATATATTTAGTTAGATATGAAAGAAGAACAAGTCCACACATAAAAATTGTTTCTATAGTGCAGGATAAATTGAGAAATGGATTTTTTTTTTACATAAAAATCTTGTGTAGTCATGATTGGTTCACAAACGATTAGGGAAAACACGGAAATTTTACTTGAAGCAAGTAAAGCGATAGGTTTGAAAGTAAATCCCGAAAAGACAAAGTATATGATTATGTCTCGTGACCAGAATATTGTACGAAATGAAAATATTAAAAATTGGAGATTTATCCTTTCAAGAGGTTGAAAAATTCAAATATCTTGGAGCAACAATAACAAATATAAATGACACTCGGGAGGAAATTAAACGCATAATAAACATGGGAAATGCCTGTTATTATTCGGTTGAGAAGCTTTTGTCATCTAGTGTGCTATCAAAAAATGTGAAAGTTAGAATTGGACCCTCACTTTCAGAGAGTAACAGAGATTAAGGGTGTTTGAGAATAAAGTTCTTAGGAAAATATTTGGAGCTAAAAGGGATGAAGTTACAGGAGAATGGAGAGAGTTACACAACACAGAACTGCACGCATTGTATTCTTCACCTGACATAATTAGGAACATTAAATTCAGACGTTTGAGATGGGCAGGGCATGTAGAACGTATGGGTGAATGAAGAAATGCATATAGAGTGTTAGTTGGGAGACCGGAGGAAAAAATATCTTTGGGGAGGCCGGGACGTAGATGGGAGGATAAATTTAAAATGGATTTGAGGGAGGTGGGATATGATGCTGGAGACTGGATTAATCTTGCACAGGATAGGGAGCGATGGTGGGTTTATGTGAGGGCGGCAATGAACCTCCGGGTTACTTCTTTATTTTATTTTATTTTATTTTATTTTATTTATTTATTTAAATTTAAATATAAAGAATAAAGAATATAATTACAAACAAACAAGAGAAATAGAAATAAAATAATACAAACAATATGAAACAGGAGATACAGTAGTATTAACAAAATTTGAGACCGGATGAGCAGCGCTCGTGTTCGGTGGCAGTTCAGATATAGTATTAATAGGCCTATAAAAGAATATAAAATAAAATAAAATAGGAAATAGAATTACAATTACAGGTACAGAAATTATATAAATAAAAATATAATAATAATAATAATAATAATAATAATAAATAAGTAAAATAAAATAGGAACTAAAATTTAAATTACAGCGGTAATGGAATTATACAATATAATATTAACACTAGAGAATAATAATATCGCACGTGAAAAGTAGGACTATATATATATATATATATATATATGTTTTTATTTATTTATTTCAAAATTATAGAATACAAATATAATATAGGCTGATTAATTCATACACATAGGCTATAAGTTTATTTAATCAAATTGAAGACATTAACACGTTTCTAATTTAGTTATATGTTAGTGGGTTACATGTTAGAAGTTCTGGGTGTAATTTAGTTAAAGCATTGTACAACCGAGTGCCAAAATTAAAGCTATGCTTTAGACCAGCAGATGTGAGACATTTAGGTTCTACCAATGTTAAACTTAAAAGCCATTTGTAAGTAAGTCAGGATCAGTCCATACAAATATTTTCGATGCAATTCGTTTATATTTCTTTGTATGCAGAAGTTCTTTGTGTTTTCTCAAAACTAACTGAAGGTGACTTATTCCCTTTTCATATTTAGTGATTCAATTTTAAAATAGGGTATAGTAGTATGTAATGTAATACTGCAGTTTTATGAAATCTCTAACCTTATAGTGTGTTCTCGGTACTTCTAAGTATTTTTCATTTCCGATTACATATATATCTCTCTATCTCTGTCACTCACTCATCCGTGCTCGCACTATTCAATACGGGGTCTAGTTTCGCTATACAACTAGCAAATAAACGGCTTTCGGATCTGTCCAATCATGCGTATCAAATGACAGTTATTTCAAAACATGTCTGTCCTTGCACATCGATCATGCAATCTGCCTTTCAAAGGAAAATGCATTACAGCGCTAAGACCCTATCGTGCTCTCTCACTAAAGTCAGAATGTAATGCTATGAGTTCTTGTTCGAACGAGCATTCATTCACGTAATGGCCTATAAATGCGGAAGCGATTTATACTTTTCGAAATGTTGTCTACTTGTTCACTGCAGTTCACGAGTCCTTATTCTCCAATAGCGTAGGGTGGGGCTACTTGAATCAATTTTACTTCAGTCTCTATTCACAGCTATAGAATTCCCATTTTCAAAATTGGAACATCATTTTACATTGCAGCGATGTATTTTCTATTAAAAAATAGACAAATCTACTTTTCATACGCGGGTATATCCAAGATAAACAGGATATTACAGAACAAGTCAAAATATTGATTTTTCACAAAAGGTGGGGTAATTTGGATCAGTTGTGGGGCTATTTGGATTACATGTTTTGTTGTAACATTGTACTGAAATGCAAACCCACAATGTTATAAACTAATCAAATCACGATAATATAAATATTATAAACTCGGAACGTGAAAATACTTACAATATAGGCGAACTAAACACATTTTTCACATACGATGAAAGAGTAATGGAACGGAGAAAAATTCTCTCCGGCGCCGGGATTTGAACCCGGGTTTTCAGCTCTACGTGCTGATGCTTTATCCACTAAGCCACACCGGATACAACTCCGACGCCGGTTAGAATCGTCTCAGATTAAGCTCCAACTCTTGGGTTCCCTCTTTTGGCCGCCCTCTGCACTACGTCATAGATGTCTATGAACGCAGGACCGAAGTCCACACATGTGCTGAGGTGCACTCGTTATGAGTGACCAGTTGGCCGGGATCCGACGGAATGACCGCCGTCTTAAATCACGAAGTGATTTACGCATATCATATATATTATTTTAATGTACCGAAGTACATATGATATTTCCATGCAGATATTCTGCGTCTTCATACGATGAAAGAGTAATGGAACGGAGAAAAATTCTCTCCGGCGCCGGGATTTGAACCCGGGTTTTCAGCTCTACGTGCTGATGCTTTATCCACTAAGCCACACCGGATACAACTCCGACGCCGGTTAGAATCGTCTCAGATTAAGCTCCAACTCTTGGGTTCCCTCTTTTGGCCGCTCTCTGCACTACGTCATAGATGTCTATGAACGCAGGACCGAAGTCCACACATGTGCTGAGGTGCACTCGTTATGAGTGACTAGTTGGCTGGGATCCGACGGAATGAGCGCCATCTTAAATCACGAAGTGATTTACGCATATCATATATATTATTTTAATGTACCGAAGTACATATGATATTTCCATGCAGATATTCTGCGTCATCATACGATGAAAGAGTAATGGAACGGAGAAAAATTCTCTCCGGCGCCGGGATTTGAACCCGGGTTTTCGGCTCTACGTGCTGATGTTTTATCCACTAAGCCACACCGGATACAACTCCGACGCCGGTTAGAATCGTCTCAGATTAAGCTCCAACTCTTGGGTTCCCTCTTTTGGCCGCCCTCTGCACTACGTCATAGACGTCTATGAACGCAGGACCGAAGTCCACACATGTGCTGAGGTGCACTCGTTATGAGTGACTAGTTGGCTGGGATCCGACGGAATGAGCGCCGTCTTAAATCACGAAGTGATTTACGCATATCATATATATTATTTTAATGTACCGAAGTACATATGATATTTCCATGCAGATATTCTGCGACATCATACGATGAAAGAGTAATGGAACGGAGAAAAATTCTCTCCGGCGCCGGGATTTGAACCCGGGTTTTCGGCTCTACGTGCTGATGCTTTATCCACTAAGCCACACCGGATACAACTCCGACGCCGGTTAGAATCGTCTCTGATTAAGCTCCAACTCTTGGGTTCCCTCTTTTGGCCGCCCTCTGCACTACGTCATCGTATGATGACGCAGAATATCTGCATGGAAATATCATATGTACTTCGGTACATTAAAATAATATACATTTTTCCAAGTAAATTGTTTTCGTCCGGCTGCTCCTACGCACATTTCATGGTATCAGGTTTTGCATGACTGGCATCTTATCCAGTCACTTTTGTGAAAGAATTCTTACCAAAATAATTGACCCCGCAAAGACCATATGGTTCACTGTCATCTTCAGTCATTTCTTGCGATGATACTTCATTCTGAAGTCCTGATTTTTTTTTTTTTTTTGCAATCCATCTTCTTGCCTTTCGTGATTGGTTTCTTGATTCCTTAACAGGTGTCCTCATTCCAGTTTCTTGAAATTTTCTAGCTTTCCGGACGCGTCTCTGGAGGGTTGTAAATGAAATTTTGAATATTTCTGCAGCCCCACGAATACTTCACTGTTCATTACGAACACTGGATATAGCTTGGCGTAAATCGTCCTCCTTCCAGTGTAAATAGGCTTCCTTCCGTTTATATTTTCTTACCATTTTAAACTAATAAAAGTAAATTTTAACATATTTTTCATACGATTCAAGTAGCCCCAACAAAAATGATTCGACTAACCCCATCCTTTGAATTTACGTATAACTTACGTAGTTCCTACATTTCGCAACAGAATGCGCTAGTTGTACCGTAAAAGAACGAATGGAGTAGTATGTTACTTGACAACAGATATGTTAAACGGAATAACTACATGATTTCAACACTAAGCCTTATTTACTAACGTTTGAAGATTGTATGGCGTTAAAAACAAACCAAATGGCAGTTACCTAAATGTCTTTAAAGTTCTCCTGAAGCTTGGAAAATGTATGTAATGACTTAAGGTATACTGTATGTACACCTTTACATACAAAAAAATTTGTTTTGTATAATTTTGCTCTGTAAAATTTTTATACAATTAATAATGGTACCAGAAAGAGAATGAAGTGAACAGATCCCTTGAAATTATGTCTAAATTAAAAAAAAAATGATTTTGTTTATAATCTTGACATGTAAGTTGATACATGATAGCTCATGCAGTTTTTAAGATAGAGCCACAGTTTTTTCACTGTTTTATAGCTAAAAATATTCTTTAATGCCTGACTTAGAGCTATTTTTTATTTTTATTTGCATTAATTAAATATTACCATATATGTAACTTACAATAATATTTTATGTTGCATAAATCATGTAAAAAATCCATAGATAATTATCAATTGTATTAATGTTATTTTACTCATTGTCAGGCACTAGGGGACATTTCAAGCTTCAAAATGACACCAATATCTTCTTGGTATCATCATATTTGACTGACATATCATGTTTGAAAGAATTAAATATTCTAAAATTACTATTTACAGGAAATGAGCCACAAACTTTCAGAGAATAGAAGACTCCACCATCATATGTCACCCATTAAGCAGCTTCATGTCGGTCCAGTTTTAGCTTCTTTCTTCCTCTCAAATACCTCCGCCTTGTTTTAACTTCAGGTGTTGAACTTTTTTTTTTTTTGGCATTTTTATCCCTATTTCCATTGAGGCAACAAATCCTGCGATGGTGTTTGTCCCAGGGTTTATGCCCATCCTCCTCAGAATTGTAATTTCTACTTTTGGACTCTTATTAAAATGACGTACAACATCATTGACACACAAATTTACAGTTTTATGATTAAGAGTAAAAGATTATAAATTACTTCATTATGTAAAAAAGTTTTTTTCAATCTAATGATCATGCCCAGATATCTATGAATCTATTTCGGGACTAGAAAGAAGTTTATTTCAGAAGCAATGCTGGACGAGGGGATTGACTCCTACGAAGATAACTCCAAAAGTAAGTGACCGTGGGTGATGAAGCAGCATTTTGGAAAATGGGACTTATCTGAAAAACCATAACGCATAAATCGAAAATTCTTATATCAAATTAAAGAGGATAAAATTCTCTATTAAAATAGTTATATTTTAAAAATTCTAATTTTTTATTATTTTTTGCGTTTTGTGGGTGTACATATACCTTAAAAACGCTTGAACAACACGGCCAACTGATCTGTACAAGTTCTCACTGGTAATGGCTGTCTGTATGTGCAACAGTTTATGCGCAGTAGGCCAAATACTTAAATTGATCCTACTAGCCCCTTGATTCAACTAACCCCACCCTACCCTATTCTCCATAATATTTCAAGTAATGAATTAACAAATAATTATTGTAATTGCCCACATCTAACACCTTCCACACAAGTTAAATTATAGGCATTATTATAGACCAACATTTACGTTGGGATAAACAAATTGATTTCATGTGTACAAGCAGAGGTCTCCAAAAAGCGTATAATCATTCGTGCTCTCGATGATGCCCGCCGAACACAGTGTGCTGTAAGGCTAGAGAAGGTGGAGAGACTCGTACCTCAACAGATGGAAGCGATCAGTGGGGGAACGCGGCAACAGTCTGCTTATGATTACAAATAATAACATCAAAAGAATAAGAAATATCATACGTTTGTATATTATTTTGACATGCTATGAAGCTGGAGCCCCGTCTGTTGCTATTGACACAAGCCATTGCAAATTCAACCTCTTCTGTTCTATGGTGCCTTTCAGTGCCTGGAAAATATCTTCTCCAGTTGTATTTTGTAATTACATCTAGAAGACATTCAGACACAGTAAAATGTTCATTAACTCCTCGGATGAAAATGGCTAGGTCAGGTTTGTAATTTCTATCTGTGCTTTCGTCCAATGCAAGTGAATAAGCTACGAACTGGTTAATTGTGGTTTCGACTTCAGATCCAATTGTATTTACAATCCTGAAATTCCTTCTCTGAACTGTAATTAGAAACAATTTAATTTTCTTAAACTTTGACTTTGTTCTGGACACAGAATTTAGTAACGTTCTGTGTGCACAATTTTATAAATGATGCTTCTGTAAAGGTTTCATTCATTTTCCAATATTCCAGGCTGGAACATAGCTAGCAAGAAGATTTTTTTGTTTAAGACTTACACGTGTTTGATTTGTGTTTGTATTTTCTTGTTTTATATTTATCAAAATATTTGTAGGCCTACGCATTTCACCTAAAATTAAACGAAAAGCTGTATGTTTGTCATGCGAAACTGAGTGTAAACGTATTGTAATATGCTGATTATTATGTATAAACAACAGTTATACAGATAGCCCCAAAATAAATTATTTTCACATTTCCAACATTCCTGTAATTGTTTGATATTCTTTGTGAAGAGTCGAGTATTGTCGTCGCATGTTGAATTTTAACACACCCTTAAGAATTTTCGAACAAATTAAGCATTTCACATTCTTCCCACTAACACAAAAAATTTCTCTTCCTATTCATCCTTGAATGTACTACGTCCATGATTAGAAGACATTGTGAAACGGTGGAACATCCGACCAACATAATGATAATGGCAGTCCGCCACTGCTCTTCGTTTGCGCATAAACATTGAGTACCCAGTACAGATGGAGATGGGTGAGGCGGAGCGCGTTCATTACGTACTGGCTTCGGTTCCGTTCAGGGGCTTACTCGCGAGTATGATTTTGGAGACGTCTGTGTACAAGTATAAGAAAGACATATTTATAAATTCATAATACTTCGAAATTTTGTCACTAAGGAGGCATTCAGAATAATATTTTTAACTTTGGTACAATCATTAATACAATATGGTATAATAAATTGGGGTGGAGTAGCATCATCTGTACTTAATTCATTAATTTTATTACATAGAAAATTAATAAAAATTTGTCTGACCAAAAATATGGATTACGCAACAAATTTAATTTATACAGATTTTAATGTATTAACTGTTGAAGAAATTTATAAATATAGTATACTAACTTACTACCACAGAAATCAAATAAAACAAATATAATCGACATGAATATCGTACTCGAAGATAAAAGTCTACTTTCCCATTAATTGAGCCTAAATGTCATACAAGTGCAGCTCTTAAACATGGTGCTAGTTTCGGCCCAAGACTTTATAATAAAAATTACAAACAATTTTCCAAATTTGAAATATTTAAAAATTGAAGATTTTAAAAAAGAAATTTGTAAAATTGTCCATGATGTATAATATTAACAAATGTATTTTTTTACCTTTTATTTCTGTCGACTATATTCATATTTTTATTGAATATCACTGGCTTCTGTCGGATTGTCAATTTATATTAAATGTGTACTTTTCTCCCTTTATCTCTTTCTTCTTTATGCTTGCCCTTGTGTTGTATTTATTGGTTTCAATTAAGTTACTTACTGTGTTTAGTAAAATGTTCTTGTAAATTTTATGTTATATTATTGACTAAGACCACACCGTACACGAGCCTGGTTCTTACGGTAGCGGCTAGAAATATTTTTGTTTTATAAATTTAATTTGTACTCACTAGCTAGCTAGTTAAATAAATAAAAAATAGCGACTTATGAGCTTTCATATTCTGTTATTTATTGTAGACGCAGAATACTGCGTGTTCAGTTCAAAGTGTGTCATGTCTCGCTATATGTCGTCATGTGGCTAGCCGGTGAGCCTAGAGAATTTAATCTTCCTACACTTCTGCAGAGGTGTATTACCTAAATGCGAGAGAAGTTGCCTAGCAAATACGGCGTTCATTCTGAAGTACGCGGTATCCACGTACTCTGGAAGTACGTACCGATACGTACGGTAACGCCGGTAGTGGCAGGAATGTGAACTGTTTGGAACCACGTACTGAGGTGAGTTTTTTTCTTACTGTCGGGATATGGCGAGAGGGTTAAGACGATTACTTACGTATTTGTTGACATTAACTTCGACGGTCAACATGGACACGGAGCATTTGATTTGTGATGTGGAATGTTGCCGTACGCAACCGATGATAACAAATACCCTGCGTACGACTTGCCCGCGCAAAACAGTTCGAAAGAGATTATGGTAGCACACAGACCGTACAGACCGCCATCTGTTGCTACGACGTTCAAGTTATACCGTACACGTTCTCAAGTTCAGATTGAACGCCTTGATTAATAGGCAACTTGTCTGACATAAAAGCTGAAACTCGCTTCAAATCACTGACTCCCAACAGTGACGTCATGACACACTTTGAAATGAACACCCAGTAGAAAGGTGTATGGATAACTTTAAAACATGACGTCATTCCCGAAGACTTGCAGCCAATGATAGCGTTGAATCGGTTATTTTTTATATCTTGTAAGTCAAGAATTATAAATTTATGGGAAAACGAAAAAAAAAAACAGAATAATTTATAAACTAGGATATATTTGTAAACATTTTTCCTTCTGAAAGTTAATTTTGAGTGAATAAGTCACGGAAGCATGTCATTATCGTCTACATAATAAGAAATTTGCTGCTATACAAGTTAAAATGTTAATGAATTTAGGAATTTAAAAAAAATCCACAATATTTTGTTACTTTATTAAGAAACTAAATAAATTTAGATTTCATTTATAAAGTAATGTATGAAGGGTTCAGAACCGTAGAAAACAAGGGTTAAAATGAAGTTATTACCATAATTCAATGGAAATATATAGCAAGTAATATAAAGTATACACATTCAAACTAAATTATATGTCAATCTTCATTAAACTACGGTATTCACTTAACTTCAAGCCTTGCTTTCTCCGTTTTTAATAAATGGCGCTTGGCCCACTATGGCTCTTAACTCTTCAATTTGTTTACTTACTTTGTTCAAGTACACAAAATGCTATAAATATTTAAATTTATTAATCACACGGAATCACACGGAAAAAAATATATATTTCATGAAACTACAAAGAAAATATTTCAGGAATAGAGATCCTCAATTCATTCCTCTTCAGTTATGTCCCAATCACACACACTATTCGAGAAACTTCGAATTTCCTCTTCATTAGGTAAATATCCCTGAAATTTTCTCAAATCCTCAATTTTATATACATTTATTGGAAGACAGTGCAAGTGTGCTCTTTTTTTCACATCACAGTGGTTGGCTTAAGCTTCTCACACTTATAACGATGATTATTTTTATTCCCTTTTTTAACGGATTTATAATCCAGGTCAGCTTACTTCATACCCTAAGTGTGAAAACTAACCGTTTTCCCCCCTATTACTACATATGTTAGTGGATTATAGTGATTTTCTATCTCTCGGGTTGAATTTTCTTTTACAAACTTCGTTTCGAATTTCGAGTACTGACAAATACTACAACTGGCAGTTATTTTCTGTTATGTTGGCAACGATAGTTTTGGTTTGCAGTCAAATAAACTGAAAAAATGCAAGTACCCAGGCTTGTGAATTAATAATTAATTAGTAATACCGGTATTAATATTAATATCAATACACAATTCAGTTCTGTTGCGTTGTGATTCCAATTCAACTCTATATTCAGGTAAGTGTAATTAAATAAGAAATAGCTTACAAACTTACTTCCTATGAAACTTGCATGTAAATATATTTGACATCTTAATTAAATTCTTTCGTGTTTAGATTTTTATTAAATTGTCAAAGAGAGGAAATAGCATGGTAGCGACTTCTCCAAGAAAGAAAGTGCTTGTAAGTATTTTAAATAAGCTGTACATTTTAAAGTGGTGTTCTGTTTTCGGAATTCGTACTAATCAATTCACGTGATCAAACAAATGCGACGAAGCGAATAGAAGCATTTTTTGAAATGTGGACATGGACAAGGATGGAGCGTGTAAAATGGACAGAGTAAGAAAGGAAGTTGTATTGGAAAGAGTTGATGAAGAAAGAATGATGCTGAAACTGATCAGAAAGAGAAAAAGGAATTGGCTGAGTCACTGGTTGAGAAGAAACTGCCTACTAAAAGGAGCACTGGAAGGAATAGTGAACGGGAGAAGAGTTCGGGGCAGATGAAGATATCAGATGATAGATAACATTAAGATATATGGATCATATGGGGAGACTACGAGAAAGACAGAAAATAGGAAACAATGGAGAATGCTGGGTTTACAGTGAAGGACCTGCCATTGGGCAGAACAGAATAGATGAATATATTATCATTATTATTTTTAATCCGTAGATTCTGAAGCTGAATCACGTGCTTCAACGTTACGTAGCACATAGTGCCTTGCTTTGCTTCGTTGCCATCATGTGCAAATGGTATATCAAAGCAGGAGTCTACTTTGAAGGTCGCCTGTTTCATTAATTACTATGCTTTTACTATCACTCTAGAGCTAAAAAAATTGGATAAAGTTGCTACAAAGAGGCCGCGTCATCTCGCCCTGTTTAATAATGCATACTCACAAGTAGGTGACGTTATTACAGAAGCCGATGACAAAATCCACCCATCTGTTGCCGTGACACAAACTTAACTTCAAACACGATTCATGTTATCGTACTTCTGATATTTTCAATTGCATCAACTTAATGATATCACTTCACTCTTTCAAAGCATTTCCCAATCATTACCGTAAATCTTCCACCTCCGAAAAGACTCATGGCCGGTTTTTCCAAGTATTGTTAGAAAATTCAACGACTGTTAAACTTTAAATAGTTTGTTAATTAATAAAATTGTATGCTTCCAACACCAGTTTGGTTTAACAGATTAACAGTTTGTTAATTTTAAATGTAGGATTTTGGGCAGTTAACTCGTTTAGCAGTTAGTTAAATATGGCCGATGTCTCCACAGCTGTTCGAACAGAAGTTGCGAAATTAATATTTTGTGTCTCTCTGTAGGGAATGTTTAGCATATGACTGGTAATATAACATTTAAAAAATACTTTAGACTGTTTAAATACATCAGTGTTATTTTATTTCTTTCGTATTTCGTATCTATAATAGCAATGAGGAAATATAACCTTACTTTGTAATTATTATTCAGCACGTCACCTACAACTTTCATTTGTCAACTGTTTGTTTATGGAGCGTGGCCTACTATAACAGGTTCTCATTTTATGCAAGTTTCATGACTCACTCTATAATATAGAATTTAAAGATTAATTTTAGCCAATCAAAAATTGTCTTACATGTGTAGAATCATTACCAACTGCTGTTGAGTAGTTAAAATAGTGCTAACAGACGTTGTAAACAAAATTATGTTGAACAAATGGAAAATACATTACCAAAGCGTTAAAAATAAACAGACGGTAAATTTAACATTCGTTAAGCAAAATTAAACATTACTTGGACAAGCTGGCATCAGAGTCCGGTTCTGGGCAGAACATGACAGGTTCAGGCTAGGGTAGATATTTTGAATGTTATTGTTCGAACACAGTACGAACTGGCATACATATTCGAATCTCATCTTATTTTGATAAATATCCTTCTTGTGTTGTGCTGTCCTTCCCTCCTATGCTCTCTTTTCTTTCATTCTACTTCATTTTCTTCCTCTTCCTCACTACACTTCAAAAATTTGTAGGTATACATTTTCTTCCAGCCAGTATTGTCGCCATTTTCCTTGCAACTATTATCCCTGAAGTCACTGGCGCCGCTATAGTTCCCGCAGTCACTGCCACCGCAATAGTTCCTCGTAGTCAATGCCGTGCTACAGTTTCCGCAATCACTGCCGCCGCTACAGTTCCTGGAATAACTGCCGCCGCTATAGTTCCCGCAGTCACTGCAGCCGCTACAGATGCCGCAGTCACTGCCGCCGCTACAGTGCCGCAGTCACTGCCGCCGCTACAGTTCCCGCAGTCACTGCAGCCGCTACAGTTCTCGCAGTCACTGCCGCCGTTACAGTTGCCGCAGTCACTTCCGCCGCTACAGTTCCCGCTGTCACTGCCGCCGCTACAGTTCCCGCAGTAACTGACGCCGCTACAGTTCCCGCAATCACTGCCGCCGCTACAGTTTCCGCAATCACTGCAGCCGCTACAGTTCCCGCAATCTCTGCCGCCGCTACAGTTCCCGCAGTCACTGTCGCCGCTACAGTTCCCGAAGTCACTGCAGCCGCTACAGTTCCCGCAATCACTGCCGCCGCTACAGTTGCCGCAGTCACTGCCGCCGCTACAGTTCCCGCAGTCAATGCCGCCGCTACAGTTCCCGCAGTCACTGCCGCCGCTACAGTTCGCGTAGTCACTGCCGCCGCTACAGTTCCCGCTGTCACTGCCGCCGCTACAGTTCCCGCTGTCACTGCCGCCGCTACAGTTCCCGCAATCACTGCAGCCGCTACAGTTCCCGCAATCACTGCCGCCGCTACAGTTCCCGCAATCACTGCCGCCGCTACAGTTCCCGCAATCACTGCCGCCGCTAAAGTTTCCGCAGTCACTGCCGCCGCTACAGCTCCCGAAGTCACTGCAACCGCTACAGTTCCCGCAGTCACTGCCGCCGCTACAGTTCCCGCAGTCACTGCCGCCGCTACAGTTACCGCAGTCACTGCCGCCGCTACAGTTACCGCAGTCACTGGCGCCGCTACAGTTCCTCGCAGTCAATGCAGTGCTACAGTTACCGCAGTCACTGCCGCCGCTACAGTTCCTCGCAGTCAATACCGCTGCTACAGTTCCCGCAGTCACCGCCGCTACAGTTACCGCAGTCACTGCCGCCGCTACAGTTCCCGCAGTCACTGCCGCCGCTACAGTTCCCGCAGTCACTGCTGCCGCTACAGTTCCCGCAGTCACTGCCGCCGTTACAGTTCCCACAGTCACTGCCGCCGCTACAGTTCCCGCAGTCACTGCCGCCGCTACAGTTCCCGCAGTCACTGCCGCCGCTACAGTTCCCGCAGTCACTGCCGCCGCTACAGTTCCCGCAGTCACTGCCGCCGCTACAGTTACCACAGTCACTGCCGCCGCTACAATTCCCGCAGTCACCGCCGCTACAGTTACCACAGTCACTGCCACCGCTACAGTTACCGCAGTCACCGCCGCTACAGTTACCACAGTCACTACCACCGCTACAGTTACCGCAGTCACCGCCGCTACAGTTACCACAGTCACCGCCGCTACAGTTACCACAGTCACTGCCACCGCTACAGTTCCCGCAGTCAGCGCCGCTACAATTACCACAGTCACTGCC
The DNA here is from genome assembly GCF_040183065.1 of Periplaneta americana. Classification (NCBI taxonomy): domain Eukaryota; kingdom Metazoa; phylum Arthropoda; class Insecta; order Blattodea; family Blattidae; genus Periplaneta; species Periplaneta americana. Next base: position 27,813,734 of record NC_091130.1, read on the forward strand.
ACCGCTACAGTTCCCGCAGTCACCGCCGCCGCTACAGTTGCCGCAGTCACTGCCGCCGCTACAGTTGCCGCAGTCACTGCCGCCGCTACAGTTCCCGCAGTCAATGCCGCCGCTACAGTTCCCGCAGTCACTGCTGCCGCTACAGTTCGCGTAGTCACTGCAGCCGCTACAGTTCCCGCTGTCACTGCCGCCGCTACAGTTCCCGCTGTCACTGCCGCCGCTATAGTTCCCGCTGTCACTGCCCCCGCTACAGTTCCCGCTGTCACTGCCGCCGCTACAGTTCCCGCAATCACTGCAGCCGCTACAGTTCCCGCAATCACTGCCGCCGCTACAGTTCCCGCAATCACTGCCGCCGCTACAGTTCCCGCAATCACTGCCGCCGCTAAAGTTCCCGCAGTCACTGCCGCCGCTACAGTTCCCGAAGTCACTGCAACCGCTACAGTTCCCGCAGTCACTGCCGCCGCTACAGTTCCCGCAGTTACTGCCGCCGCTACAGTTACCGCAGTCACTGCCGCCGCTACAGTTACCGCAGTCACTGGCGCCGCTACAGTTCCCACAGTCACTGCCACCGCTACAGTTGCCGCAGTCACCGCCGCTACAGTTACCGCAGTCAATGCCGCCGCTACAGTTGCCGCAGTCACCGCCGCTACAGTTACCACGGTCACAGCCGCTACAGTTACCACAGTCACTGCCACCGCTACAGTTGCCGCAGTCACCGCCGCTACAGTTACCACAGTCACTGCCACCGCTACAGTTCCCGCAGTCACTGCCACTACAGTTACCACAGTCACTACCACCGCTACAGTTCCCGCAGTCACCGCCGCTACAGTTACCACAGTCACTGCCACCGCTACAGTTCCCGCAGTCAATGCCGCCGCTACAGTTCCCGCAGTCACTGCTGCCGCTACAGTTCGCGTAGTCACTGCAGCCGCTACAGTTCCCGCAGTCACTGCCGCCGCTACAGTTCCCGCTGTCACTGCCGCCGCTACAGTTCCCGCTGTCACTGCCCCCGCTACAGTTCCCGCTGTCACTGCCGCCGCTACAGTTCCCGCAATCACTGCAGCCGCTACAGTTCCCGCAATCACTGCCGCCGCTACAGTTCCCGCAATCACTGCCGGCGCTACAGTTCCCGCAATCACTGCCGCCGCTAAAGTTCCCGCAGTCACTGCCGCCGCTACAGTTCCCGAAATCACTGCAACCGCTACAGTTCCCGCAGTCACTGCCGCCGCTACAGTTCCCGCAGTTACTGCCGCCGCTACAGTTACCGCAGTCACTGCCGCCGCTACAGTTACCGCAGTCACTGGCGCCGCTACAGTTCCCACAGTCACTGCCACCGCTACAGTTGCCGCAGTCACCGCCGCTACAGTTACCGCAGTCAATGCCGCCGCTACAGTTGCCGCAGTCACCGCCGCTACAGTTACCACGGTCACCGCCGCTACAGTTACCACAGTCACTGCCACCGCTACAGTTGCCGCAGTCACCGCCGCTACAGTTACCACAGTCACTGCCACCGCTACAGTTCCCGCAGTCACTGCCACTACAGTTACCACAGTCACTGCCACCGCTACAGTTGCCGCAGTCACCGCCGCTACAGTTACCACGGTCACCGCCGCTACAGTTACCACAGTCACTGCCACCGCTACAGTTCCCGCAGTCACCGCCACTACAGTTACCACAGTTACTACCACCGCTACAGTTCCCGCAGTCACCGCCGCTACAGTTACCACAGTCACTGCCACCGCTACAGTTGCCGCAGTCACCGCCGCTACAGTTACCACAGTCACTACCACCGTTACAGTTCCCGCAGTCACCGCCGCTACAGTTACCACAGTCACTGCCACCGCTACAGTTGCCGCAGTCACCGCCGCTACAGTTACCACAGTCACTGCCACCGCTACAGTTGCCGCAGTCACCGCCGCTACAGTTACCACAGTCACTGCCACCGCTACAGTTGCCGCAGTCACCGCCGCTACAGTTACCGCAGTCAATGCCGCCGCTTTTAAATATCGCAAACAACTCGTTAGCTAGTTACATCATAAAACAACCGAACATTCATTTTTAGTAGTATTTGTTTTTTGTACATGTTAACTTGTGTGTTTCCACAACAACATTTTTATTCCAAGCCATTCGTTGTAATATTGAACTATTCATTTGTGAACCTGGGTGTTAAAGAAAGTTTTCTGTTGCTAACTTTAATGTACGAGTCTTGCCGCAGCTGTGGGACAGGCAACAAGACACAAGACGTGACTCAAGATTTACGACTCTTCAGAGGTTGGGAGGGTGATTCGTCATCCAAGACACTCTTTCCCTCTCTCAACCCCTCTTCTCGTTGTTCCGGAAGTTGTTGCTAAGAGCAACGCTAGGGGGTCATTACTATCGCCGTAATTTGCGAGCTTAAAAAACACGACGCCTCGAGCATTGCGTAGGTGGCACGTGAGATGCGGAAAACATGTTTAAACAAGGAGATCGACCACAGTCTGTTATTGTTCACGCAATTTACTGTAGAAACTTACTTCTCATCGTCAGTGCTCCCGTAACCACAATTTATTGTGTTCTCTGTCATCATCATCATCACTATAAACGTCTTTTTTTTTCTCTCTCTAGCTGTTGCTGTCGTCACAATTGAGCTGGGTGCAATAAGATCGTCGGTCGGTTAACACGTTATTCCATAGATAGCTGTTCTTAAATAGTATACATTGTAACATCTTGAACTATATTAATATTTATAACCCATTACATAAGATTGATTGTATTATTATCAAATATAAAAGATCTGTTCTTATAAATTAAAATTATTTATCTAATTATTCTCAAAACGAATTTTTTACATTAACGCTGTTATTGCATCTAACTCCTCAATCATTTTGGTAGCATTTACTATGACTACAATATTCTTCACCATTGTTATTATGTTGAACATTTTCCTAATGGCCATTGTGGTAGTGGTCATAGTTTTGTAGCAATCATTTTCATGAATAACATTTTTCCTTTACTTATTGTGGTCATCATTGTTGCAGTCATTGCAACTATTATCATCAAAATAATAATTATTCTCGTAGTTAATATTATAGTGACTATCAATGTTTTTTGCCGTTACTATAGAGAACAGCACTGTTTTTACAGTCACTATTCTGTACATCACTATTTTTACAGATCCTTTTGTGTACATAACTACTTTTACAGTTACTTTTGTGAACATCACTGTTTTTACAGTTACTATTCTGTACATCACTGTTTTACAGTCACTATTGTGTACATCACTGTTTTACAGTCACTATTGTGAACATCACTGTTTTACAGTCACTATTGTGTACATCACTGTTTTACAGTCACTATTGTGAACATCACTGTTTTACAGTCACTATTGTGTACATCACTGTTTCTACAGTTACTATTGTGTACATCACTGTTTCTACAGTTACTATTGTGAACATCACTGTTTTACAGTCACTATTGTGTACATCACTGTTTTACAGTCACTATTGTGAACATCACTGTTTTACAGTCACTATTGTGTATATCACTGTTTTACAGTCACTATTGTGAACACCACTGTTTACAGTCACTATTGTGAACACCACTGTTTACAGTCACTATTGTGTACATCACTGTTTCTACAGTTACTATTGTGAACATCACTGTTTTACAGTCATTATTATGTACATCACTGTTTCTACAGTTACTATTGTGAACATCACTGTTTTATAGTCACAATTATCGTTACCATTATTGTTTTTGTTGCCATTATTGTGAACATCACTATTTTTACAGTTGATATTGTGAACATCATTGTTTTTACAGTTACTATTGTGAGCATCACTGTTTTTACAGTCACTATTATCGTTACCATTATTGTTTTTGTTGCCATTATTGTGAACATCACTGTTTTACAGTCACTATTATGTACATCACTGTTTCTACAGTTACTATTGCGAACATCACTGTTTTACAGTCACCATTATCGTTACCATTATTGTTTTTGTTTCCATTATTGTGAACATCACTATTTTTACAGTTGCTATTGTGAACATCATTGTTTTTACAGTTACTATTGTGAACATCACTGTTTTTACAGTTACTATTGTGAACATCACTGTTTTTACAGTCACTATTATCGTTAACATTATTTTTTTTGCCATTATTGTGAACATTTGTTTTTGTCACTATTGTCATGATTATTACTGTTTTTTCTGTCACTATCGTTGTGAACATCACTGCTTTTGTTGTCACTATTGTGAATATCACTGTTTATATGTCACTATTGTGAACATCACTGTTTTTACAGTCACCAATATCGTGAATATTATTGTTTTTGCCTTCACTATCGCCGTGAACATCACTGTTTTCGTTGTCACTATTGTGAACATCACTGTTTTTTCCGCCACTGTTGTCAACATCACTTTTTTCCGCCACTATTGTGAAAATAACTGTTTTTGCCGTCATTATTGTCATGATTATTACTGTTTTCCGTCACTATCGTGGTGAACATCACTGTTTTTGTTGCCACTATTCTGAACATCACTGTTCTTGCCGTCACTATCGCCGTGAACATCACTGTTTTTTTCGCCATTGTTGTGAACATCACTTTTTGCCGTCACTATTGTTATAAATATTACTGTTTTTGCCGTAACTATCGTCATGAACATTACTTTTTTGTTGCCACTATTGTGAACATTACTGTTTTATTCTGAAAATCACTGTTCTTGCGCCACTATTATCGTGAACATCACTGTTTTTGTGTGACTGTTGTGAACATCACTTTTTGTAGTCACTATTCTGAACATTATTGTTTTTGTAGCCACTATTGTGAAACTCACTCTTTGCCGTCACTATCGCCATGGATAAATATATAATAGGATGCGAAACTGCGGTCAGCACCATCTGGATTTGGGGGTTTGAAATAAGGTGATCAGCGCCCAACGTCGTAGGTGGTGAATATTAGAAGTACGTGTTGGGTACATTACCGAGAGTTCTCTATTTATCCGTTCGAGATGTTGCTGTACGGGAGAGTCGAAGATGAAGATGGCGGACTGAAACTTGCTAATAAGTGAACATAAAGTGATACGTGTGTGTATAAGCAGTGTATGTTAAACAGTGATGTTTATGGACGTTGTAAAAATAGTGTTGTTGAATGTATTGTAAAGTAATAGTAATATAATAAATTGAACTCTCTAAGTAGTTCTTGCAGAATTTTCCATACCCAAAGAATACAATCCCAATTATCTAACCTTTTTGCTTTATTATTTTTCTCTGTCTGGTTATATTTTAATCGGGTAGTGTAAAACACATCGTCTCTTTTATATTCCTGTTGGCTCCGGTAAGAATTTTCAGTAGAATATGCTGTGAGGAATAAAACCGTAAATGTTTTATTTTAAATTGGGTTAGTTTTGAATATCGATGAGGGTGGGAGGGAATACTTTCTGTACAGTTTAAAATTTTCGTTACCAGGTGCGCTGCTAAATGCATGGAGTAATTACTCTTTTCGCTACTTGGTGCGCTGCTAGATGTAATAACGCCCCTCCCAGAAATAGATGGCAGCAAGATCAATTTCTACAACAGCGCCTCTAGTACGTATTACGGGAAACTCATTAAGTTTCGCATCCTATTATATATTTATCCATGCTATCGCCGTGAAGATCACTGTTTTTGTAGACACTATTGTGAATATCACTCTTTCTGCAGTCACTATTATGACGAACATCACTATTTTTGCAATCTCTATTGTGTGTATCACGTTTTATTTTTACAAGCTGTTTTAATCGAGGAATATGAAGGAAATTATTTATACTATGTATAAAATTATTGGATTGAACAAGGCGAGTGTAAAATCTGATTTAAAGGGTCTGCTTTCTTAATTTACTTTGCATAAATAAAACGAGATTATGAGTGTGACATCTGTTTCGTCTTTGGAGATTTAAAAATCGTTCCCAGAAAAAGTATCAAAAGCACTGAAACCTAATCCACGTGTATGAAAAATTTACTTCTGCCCATTCTTCACGGAAGGCTTGCCACTATCTGGAACTCAACATTAGACATAGTTATTAACACAGAGCTCGTCCATGGAACAACGGTCTAATTCAATTTTACGCGTCACGTTCCACACTTTCGTCTTCGCTAGAATCTGCAGTTAACCTCAATACAGCCTCGCCGTTATAAACAAACCAAGGGGTGGCAGAGTTCTTTACACTTCTGCAGACACTATAGAGGTCAGAAATTTTATACCCAGAAGTGTTCTAGCATACAAATTCTTTCACGTAACGCTAAAAGAAATGCAGAAACCACAAAATAATTCGATTTATCTACATTTCTAATTAACAATATAGAACACTTCACTCAATCGTAATATGTAAATATCACTGCTTTTTCTTCTTGCCACGAGTTGACCTCAATAGCCTGATCCACAGTGGCGGTTTGTGGTATAATTGTAGGTAATAATAATAATAATAATAATAATAATAATAATAATAATAATAATAATAATAATAATAATAATAATAAGTTTAATGCTAGAAAAATATAATACAAAAAATTTTGTGAATATACAAAGTTATAGCACTCCCGTCACTAAGAGTGGTCTCGTGCGCAAAGGAGAATTCGATACATAAAACCGTTACATGAAAGAATTGCAATAGTAAAACATCACCTACAAAATTAATATTTACCCATAACAAGCTGCTTACATATGGAGTAAGGTTGCCTAATTCCGTGAAACATAATTAGTGTTAAGATATTGTAAATAGTAAAGTCAGTATTAGTGGAAGTGTAAGGTAAGTTTTGTAAATAGTAAAGTCAGTGTTGAGAAAGTGTCAGGTAAATAGTGTAAATAGCAATCAGTGTTTTTCAAAGTGCTAGTGTTAGTATAATGTGGGTAGTACAAAAAATGGACAAAGAATAGAGTGCTGAGACTAGTTAAAGTCTAGCAGGGTTATTAACTATGTCACAAAAGTAGTATACCGTACACGACAAGCTCGCCTGGATTGGCTCACCAAGCGAGTACACTTGAGCCATCCCTGTCGACGGGGTTCTAACCCCATCACAGGAGGCCTGTGCCCAACATGGGACATCATGGTTGCTATTCGTTCATTCATATTTATGCCAAAATTGTAATAAATATTTTCAAATAACACCTAAATGACGTTATTTGGACCTTTAGCTACAGTTTGTACAACATTCAGTGTCAACAGTTTCACAAGTTTGGTATATAATACATGATTCCTCATTGTTATACAGTGGCTCCTAAATCCGTGACAGGGATCCAAATTCCGTGACAGTGGTTTCCTAATTCCGTGATACTAAAATAATCCTCATTCACTGCTCAGAAAAGAAACGTGTATTTGGAAAAACACATTAAAGTCATGGTATATTGTTTTAATATGGATTAAGCAACAAATTACAACATAGAAAAAGGGCCTAAGTGACTAATTTCATAGAAAATACTTATGTAACTACAGGAATACATATTACATATTGATATACTCGTATTATAAACAAAATAAACTGAAAGTTAAATTCAATACAAAATTTGATTTGAATAAATTGAATTATAACACAATTATTTCTCATTATTTATATTCCTAACAATAGCAGTAATTAAATTAAATGTACAGTATATGCCCGATTATTTTATTATAATTATAAATTATAATTGATGTTTTCTATAACTTATTTCTATTATTATTTCCACGAAATATTTTCTTTCATAGACATTAATTTTCACAATTTAGCGTTGGCATCACTGGTCCAGTGAACCAGGAAGGATAAAATATGAAAATAAATCCGAAAATGGGGAAGCTCCTGTAGCATTGTTATTGTCTCAATGTTTAAATAATCAAACACATTGATACAGCTGACTATAATCTACAGTAATATATCACTTTTATAATGCTATAATTGTAATTAAATAATTAGTAAATATATACGTTAATAAATAATTACAAACAAACAAGTTTACAAATAACTGAATAAATATATAATCGAATAAATAAGAAAAATAACTAATAAATGATTAACTAAATACAGTGGAAGCTCTTAAGTTCGACAGTCTTTAGTTCGACTGCTTACGTAGGAGAATTAGACACGCCCCTATACGGGAACTAAGAAATGGGTTTACCATTTGAATGGAAATTGGTCCTGTGTCTTGTAGTGATACTTTTGTTAAAGGCAAATAGAATGTTTTATTGATTAGGTCATCCATATTTATCACTGATTTTAAATTAATGAACTCTTCTTTTTCTATTCGAGAATTGTGCCGTTTGTGAGACGAACTGTCGAAACCCACTGTGGTACTAGAAGCGCATACACAAGTCTCGGGGCGGGCGAGAAATACAAGTACAGTACTGTATTCGTTGATGGATAGCCAATAAGAATTTGTATTTATTTCACCTGCCACACCCACTACCCTTATTGATCAGAACTTTCAATTTTGTTCTGTCGAACTTAGAGTTCAATGTACATGAATGAATAAGTAAATAAATAAATAGGTAATTAAATAAATAAATAGGTAAGTAAGTGAATAAATAAATAGGTAAGTAAATAAATAAATAAATCTATACTAATAATAAATATGTAGCCAAAATTTTTCTGGTAATTTTCGATTTGCCAAAAATAATTGGTATTAACATGTATAATTAACCATCCTGAAACCGAAAATCGCTTTTTTGAAATTTTATTTGTATGTCTGTCTGTTTGTTACCTTTTCACGCGATAATGACTGAACCGATTTATATGAAAATTTGAATATAAATTAAGTTCGTTGTAACTTATATTTTAGGCTATATGGCATTCAAAATACTTTATTTAAAAGGGGGGGGGGGGTTATAAGGGGGCCTGAATTAAATAAATCGAAATATCTCTCTTATTATTGATTTTCATGAAACATATTATATAACAAAAGTTTCTTTAAAAATAATTTCCGATAAGTTTTATTCTATACAAAAGTTTGATAGGACTGATATTTAATGAGATAAATGAGTTTTAAAATTACAATAACGCCATCTAAGGCGCTGTACTGAATTAAACAAACGACTTCGTCTACAAAGGGCCTTGGACAACAACACTCGAAAGCTATTAAACATAGCCTAAGAGAATGTTTGTGTGTTTGTATGAAGTAATATCGGAAGCTAATTAATTATTTAATTATTATTTCGCCATTGGAAAGTGTAGTTTCTCTAGATGGACATAATTCTACAATGTTATTACAGTAACTTCTGAAACATATAGCAAGTAATATAAAGTATACACATTAAAACTAAATGATATGTCAATCTTCATTAAACTATGGTTGCATGTTGCAAAGAAACATGTTAAAGGAATTGTCATTGCACCAAATGATTGCTCTCTGGACCAAAATGATCGCATTTTAATTATTTAATTACAATTTAAATTAAGTAACATATCAAACACGAATGTTCCCTCGATCAAACGTCCTATTTTAATTACGTAATTACTTTATATTTATTTCTAACAAGTGCAGCGGAGCGCACGGGTACGGCTAGTAAATAAATAAATAAATAAATAAATAAATAAATAAATAAATAAAAAGCACGTGTAAGTAATAGATCACCAAGGTCCACCTATACCTTGCTAATACAAGGCAGATATTTTAGGATTGTGGTGTAATAATTTATTTTCAATATCCAATGACTGAAATAGGTTATTAATTCTGTAGTTCGAACAGATTCATCCTCTACTTCTGGGCGGTGTCTTGTGGTCGGTGAGGGAAGGGGGCAACTGAATGAAAAGCCCTCAAGTAATCCGTGCTGAAACTCTGAAACGAACGTGCTTTAATTCTAATTATGAGATGCCACTAATTGGTGAACAATTATTAATTAGAGTTTATAGACGAAGTTAATAACTCTCAGCTGAGAGAGAACAAACCTAGCGGCACGACGGAAAGAAAATGGAGCTATAAAATTAAAGGAAAATAAGCATTTAGGAACGACTTCGTAATGCAATCCGCCAGTTGCCTAGCAACGATCCGCATTCAGTTATTTGCTAAGAAATCATAATAAACTAATTACGTTTCATACGGTGATACTAGATTAATTAAACAGATCTTACATATATTGTCCGCAGACTCAATAGTGAATAATAACAAAAATCTGGAATTCCTCACCTTCATTCACTTTTATTCATTTACAAGGTAAAACTAATAAATTTCCGAATTGCACAGCAGATAAATGATGACAAGCGAGCTAAATATGTACATTATCTTCCATACCTCAGTGAAAAATATGGCATTTCGCTTTACAACTGGGATGTTACAGGCTTACTATTTGGAGCAAGGGATTGTTTACCAAAATTTACATGTGATACCCTTAAATCTTTTTAAATTCCCTTTTATGAGGTTCAAAAGTTTGTGATGGAAATTCTGAAAGTCTCTTTTGAAATTCTACACTATCATTAATATGTCAACACATAAATTTTTGTTTTAATGCACAAATCGAATAATTATTTTACTCGTTTCATTTCACTTTATCTTTTTATGTTTGTTAATTCCGGATCCCAGTGGACAACCTCACTTGAGGAGGATGATTTTCAATAAATCTTAGTAGTTGTACCGGTATTTCCTCATTCATTTAGTGTTCTATCCAAGGGCAGGTCTTTCACTGCAAACCCAGCTTTCTCCAATCTTTCCTATTTTCTGCTTTCCTCTTCGTTTCCTCTTATGATCCATATATCTCAATATCGTCTATCATCTGATATCTTCTTCTACCCCGAACTCTTCTCCCGTTCACCATTCCTTCCAGTGCAACCTTCAGTAGGCAGTTTCTTCTTATCCAGCGACCCAACCAATTCCTTTTCCTCTTCCTGATCAGATTCAGCTTCATTCTTTCCAACACAGCTTCATTTCTTATTCTGTCTGTCCACTTCACATGTTCCATTCTTCTCCATATCCACATTTCAAGTCGACCTGGTTGGCAAGTTGGTATAGCGCTGGCTTTCTATGCCCAAGGTTGCGGGTTCGATCCCGGGCCAGGTCGAAGGCATTTAAGTGTGCTTAAATGCGACAGGCTCATGTCAGTAGATTTACTGGCATGTAAAAGAACTCCTGCGGGACAAAATTCCGGCACATCCGGCGACGCTGATATAACCTCTGCAGTTGCGAGCGTCGTTAAATAAAAACATAACATTATTATCCACATTTCAAATGTTTCTATTCGCTTCGTCGTAATGTCCATGATTCTGCCCCATACAATACCACACTCCACACAAAGCACTTCACTAGTCTCTACCTTATTTCTTTTTCCAGAGGTCATCAGAAGATGCTCCTTTTTCTATTAAAAGCTTCCTTGGTCATTGCTATTCTCCTTTTGACTTCATGGTAACAGCTCATGTTACTGCTTATAGTAGGACACCCCAACTATTTGAAGCTATCCACTTGCTCTACTGCCTCATTTAGAATTTCCAAGTCCATCTTCTGTATTTTTCCTCCTATGACCATGCTCTTCGTCTAATTTGCATTTATCTTCATCCCATACTGCTCACAGCTGTCATTTAGTTCCAGTAGCATATCACTTAGTATCATCTTCTCTTCTGCTAACGACGCCATATCAACAAAGTAGCCACCGGCGTGGCTCAGTCGGTTAAGGCGCTTGCCTGCCGGTCTGAAGTTGCGTTCGGGCGCGGGTTCGATCCCCGCTTGGGCTGATTACCTGGTTGGGTTTTTTCCGAGGTTTTCCCCAACCGTAATGTGAATGCAAGGTAATCTATGGCGAATCCTCGGCCTCATCTCGCCAAATATCATCTCGCTATCACCAATCTCATCGACGCTAAATAACCTTGTAGTTGATACAGCGTCGTTAAATAACCAACTAAAATAAAATAAATCAACAAAGTTTATGCACTCTTTTCCTCCTACTAACACTCCACCCATGTTCTGAAAACAGTTCTTTACTACACCCTCCAAGAAGATGTTGAAGAGGGTAGGTGATAAAGGACATCCTTGACGTACTCCTCTCCCAATTTCATTTCCTTCTTACATTTCTTCTCCTATCCTGACTTTGACTCGTTGTTTCATATAAAGATTACTGCAAAGTCTTCTCTCTTTTCATTCCACGCTTATTTTCTTTAGGATCTTCATCAGTTTATTCTAATGCACTCTGTCAAACGCCTTTTCTAAGTCCACAAATACTACATACACTTCTTTATTCTTCTCTAGAATACCGATTCAGCTATTGCAGTGTGCTGGCTATATGTAAACAACTGCTAACCTGGATGCAGTGTGATAACATGGAAGAATTAGTTAATAGGCATAAGTGAATCAATAATTAAACATAAATATGAAAGTTATAGAATAAATTTAGATGTTTAAAGTAAAAAAAAAAGAAAAAAAAAAGAAGAAAAATTAATTTTAAAATGTTCACGGTAGAAAATTGTGAAAAGAAGCAGATAAATAAGTGTTAAAGTTTTAATATTTATCACGATTGATTTCAACATGCACTAAAACTAGACGAAAGTGCAAGTTTGAACAATTAATTACTGAGATTTGCGATAAATTAATTAGTTTAGGAAATTGTATATTTATTATGTATAACTAGTTTTGTATGTAGATCAGTTTTTTAAATGATTAAGTTTTGTACTTTTGTGAACTAATATAAATAAATCTATCACTATTCTTCTCTAGTTATCTTTCGATGATTGTGAGTAGCAATCCAATTGCATCTCTAATACCTTTTCCCTTCCTGAAGCCAAACTGCTCTTCTTCTATCTTAGAATATAAAAGTCAATTCACTATTCGTAAGAGAATCTTCGCCGAGTGCGATATTAGACTGATAGTTCTGAACTCCTTACATTTCATGGCTTTTTTTTCGGTATTGGAAGCAACACTGTCTCCGTAAAATCTTCAGGCCATTCGCCTTCCTCGTATATTTCGTTGCATAATAATAGAATTTGTTTCTACTGGGTGTTCATTTCGAAGTGTGTCATGACGTCACTGTTGTGAGTCAGGGATTTGAAGCGAGTTTCAGCTTTTATGTCAGAGAAGTTGCCTATTAATCAAGGCGTTCAATCTGAACTTGAGAACGTGTACGGTATAACTTGAATGTCGTAGCAACAGATGGCGGTCTGTAAAGTCTGTCTGCTACCATAACCTCTTTCGAACTGTGTTTTGCGTGGGCAAGTCGTACGCAGGGTATTTGTTATCATCGATTGCGTACGGCAACATTCCACAACACAAATCAAAATGCTCCGTGTCCATGTTGACCGTCCAAGTTAACAAATACGTAAGTAATCGTCTTAACCCTCTCCCCATATCCCGACAGTAAGAAAAAAAACTCACTTCAGTACGTGTTTCCAAACAGTTCACATTCTTGCCACTACTGGCGTTACCCTACATATCGGTAAGTATTCTTCAAAATGAACGCCGTGCTTGCTAGGCAACTTCTCTCGCATTTAGGTAATACGCCTCTGCGGAAGTGTAGGAAGATTGAATTCTCTAGGCTCATCGGCTGGCCACATGACGACATACAGCGAGCCATGAACATTTTGAACTGAACACCCAGTAGTCTTCACCCAAGCATTTCACTAATTCTATGGGTATTCCATCAACTCCTGTTGCTTTCCCATTCTTGATTATGGATTTCATTAACGTCTTCGTAGTTCAACCCCGGTCTCCGGCATGAAAAACCAGCGCATGATCACCATGGGAACGATGCACCATGCAAATTCTGTTCACGTGAGCGAGATACATGCAATTTGTGCATCAACAGAGCCTATGTAATTCGTTTCCAGAGTCTAGACTCAAAGCAATCATGCTTCGACGTGCGTTCGGGCTAAGTTTAGAAGCGGGATCGATACATTTCCTCCTGTTGTTGGGAACGCAACCCGCAGAGCGGGCGGAGTCTAATCTATGCTAAGTGGCCGAGCACAACACAGCTATGCGCCGGCCTTGCTTTCGTGAGAGTCTATCATTGAATTTAATTACGCTTTATGATTAATGTGAAGCTCGGAGTAAGAGAAATCATGTTATCTTTTCAGTTTCTGATGCCGGGTTTAAAGTCTGTGGTTGTCACCAAATATGCCATCTCTCTTCCAGCATACCAACGCTCAACCTTAAGGCTACGGATCTGTCAAATTTCTAACTTATACATTTTTTACACCAATTAGTATGAAACTGTTGCCACATATTTCTTACAATGTGGACATGCAATACGCAGATTTTCACTTTCATATTCCATTTAGTTTACTTATAATTCATTTTTATATTTGCTTTTCAATACTGAATTTTAATTGTACCAATTTTCAAGGTTTACATAATTTTTCTTCAAATTTATCTTTAATTTATTCCTGATATATAAGCTCAGGATAACAGAGAGGGTTTGGAATTGAACGGGTTACATCAGATGCTTGTCTATGCGAATGACGTTAGGAGAATATGTTACGAGAAAATCCACAAACGATTAGGGAAATATACGGGAATTTTACTTGAAGCAAATAAAGAGACAGGTTTGGAAGTAAATCCCGAAAAGACAAAGTATATGATTATGTCTCGTGACCAGAATACTGCGTGTTCAGTTCAAAGTGTGTCATGACTCGCTGTATGCCGTCATGTGGCTAGTCGTTCAGCCTAGAGAATTCAATCTTCCTACACTTCCAGAGGCGTATTACTTATGTGCCAGAGACGTTGCCTAGCAAGTACGGCGTTCATTCTGAAGAGTACTTACCGATACGCACGGTAACGCCTGTAGTGGCAGGAATGTGATCTGTTTGGAAACACGTACTGAAGTGAGTTTTTTTCCTTACTGTCGGGATATGGGAAGAGGGTTAAGACGATTACTTACGTATATGTTGACATTAACTTCGACGGTCAACATGGACACGGAGCATTTGATTTGTATTGTGGAATGTTGCCGTACGCAACCGATGATAACAAATACCCTGCGTACGACTTGCCCACGCAAAACACAGTTCGAAAGAGGTTAAGGTAGCACACAGACTTTACAGACCGCTATTTGTTGCTACGACGTTCAAGTTATACCGTACACGTTCTCAAGTTCAGATTGAACGCCTTGATTAATAGGCAACTTTTCTGACATAAAAGCTGAAACTCGCTGACTCACAACAGTGACGTCATGACACACTTTGAAATGAACATCCAGTATTGTACGAAATGGAAACATAAAAACAGGAAATTTATCCTTTGAAGAGGTGGAAAAACTCAAATACATGGGAGCAACAGTAACAAATATAAATGATACTCGAGAGGAAATTAAACATAGAATAAATATGGGAAATGCTTCGGTTGAGAAGCTTTTATCATCCAGTCTGTTGTCAAAAAATCTGAAAGTTAGAATTTATAAAACAGTTATATTACAGGTTGTTCTTTATCGTTGTGAAACTTGGACTCTCACTTTGACAGAGGCACACAGGTTAAGGGTGTTTGAGAATAAGGTGCTTAGGAAAATATTTGGGGCTAAGAGGGCTGAAGATACAGGAGAATGGAGAAAGTTACACAACACAGAACTGCACGCATTGTATTCTTCACCTGACATAATTAGGAACATTAAATCCAGACATTTGAGATGGGCAGGGCATGTAGACGTATGGGCGAATCCAGAAATGTATATACAGTGTTAGTTGGGAGGCCGGAGGGAAAAAGACCTTTGGATGGGAGGATAATATTAAAATGGATTTGAGGGAGTGGGATATGAATTAATCTTGCTCAGGATAGGGACCGATGGCGGACTTATGTGAGGACCGCAATGAACCTCCAGGTTTCTCAAAACCCGTTTGTAAGCAAGTTTGTATGTGGTTATTGCTACTTGGAGGAAAATGATATTGTTGTTGATGATGGTTTTTGTGATTATTGGTTGAGAAGAGTTGTAATTGAGGGGTTTGCCGGAAAAAGGGCATGTACGTCAATATGGTGAATTGAGATACAGGCAATCTAAGATTTTAAAACGCACCTGAATAAAATGTTATACAGATAGTAAACAAAATTATACGTTAAATTAAAAATCTTCGCGAGTATAAATGTTTTGTAGCATTTAGGCAATTTATATTATTAAATTTCCTTATATTTGTACCATATAAAACTTCGGTCTATACGCCCTTTATCCATATAATGATTTGCTTAGGGGATTTAATGTAGATTTCAGATTTAAATTTCACACGGAATTGAAACAAAGATACATTTTATGACACTTATTATCTACTTCTAAAGTAATTTACATTATTTCAGATATACTGAGTAGACATTAAGTACGCAAAGCAAAATCTCTGAATATAACAGAAAAAGAAAATCTCCATTTTGTGTGAACATAAATAAATAAAATTTATTCTTTGTATAATCCTGATAACAATAAGCCCAAAAATCTGAATATTGTAACAAATCTCTTTATAGAACATAAAATATTTCCGTCTGAATGTACGAGTTTCTTAAGTTTGTTTACTCTTAAAGCAAGGACAATAATGAACATAAAAAGCAGTCAAAGGAAACAACTGGACTGACTAAATTGAACTATATATATCTGCTTAGTCTCTACCAAGAGAAAACACACACAGTACAGTATGCGTAACGCGCAGCACTAGCTCTACTTGTAGACTGGCTGACTAAATCGCGCACGCACGCACACACGCAGCCCTGTCCTGCAGGTATTTACAGTACAATCAAAACAAAATTTCGCTACTATAATTAGCGAATTATTCACTACATTTTAAACAGTTTTCCCGAAGAAGGGCGTAGAGGTCTATCCGCCTTTCTTCCGGCAAACCCCTCAATTGTTATCGTTTACAAAAAGTTGTGATGGTTATTGGTTGATGAGGGCTGTGTTGGCTATATCGATTGATTAATTATATGGTTATGTTGCTTATTATTTGAGAGCAATGGTGATAAATTGGTAATCATCAAGATAATAATAATATAATAATAATAATAATATTTATTAATACTATACACTTGAGCTACATTAGGCATTGCAGCCCGAAAGAGCAGAAGCTCGTGCTCGGGCGCAGTTCAGATCAGTTATACAAAATATATCACAAAATTACGAGAGTTCATTGAGCACAATCACATTAATAAATGGTAAAATACATACAGCATGTAATAATAGGGTCTATATACAAATAGAAAATACAAAAGTACATGAATATTAGAGTATCAATTTTTAACTCAATTAGCTTAAACAATTAAATAATTAATCTGATTTGTTTCTTAAATCTATGTGTGTTAAGTGTACTTAGCTCAGGGTAAGCTCTAATTAATGTATTATATATTTTGGGTCCAAAATTTCTGCTGTGTTTTAATCCAGCAGTTGTGTGGCATTTGGGAGTATTTAGAAAGAAACTGTAGTTTTGTCTCGTCTGGTATTCATGAGGATCAAATTTAAATTTATTGTGGTTTTTATGGAAGTAAATCAGCAATTTTTGTTTATAAATTTGTTCTAGATTTGATACGCCAAATTCCTGAAAAATTAATTTTGTTGGGTAATCAAAAGGTTTATATAGACAAATTTTGATAATTATTTTTTGGAGCAGATTTAAAGGATGGAGAGTCGATTTTGCCATTCCTCCCCAACCTAAAATACCATACTGAATTATTGATTGAAACAGAGCTAAGTACACAGTACGCAGAACATAAACAGGTAAATAAGAGCGTAGAATGGAAAATTTGTGGATTGTTTTACGCAATCTGTTACACAGAAAGGAGATATGCTTGTCCCATTTTAAATGTTGGTCAATAATAATGCCTAAATATTTAACTTGTGAGGATATACTCAAAGCGTTACATGAGCAAGTAGGTAGGTTACAATCATGTATAGTTATACTTATATTATTATTTATTTCTAGTTGCTCAAGGCCATGTGATGTTAATGAAAATGGTATTAATTTTGTTTTAGAAACGTTCAAAGAAAGTAAGTGAGCATCCAGCCATTCTTTAATAATATTAATACCACTGTTAGAATTTTGATAAGTTTCATTCCAACTCGAACCGCTAAATATAACCACAGTATCATCAGCATAAGAATACAGAGTACCAGAATATTTCTCAATGTCAATTTTAAGTAAATCTTTGATATATATTAAAAACAAAACAGGACCTAAAATCGTCCCCTGAGGTACACCTATATCAATGTTATGTGATTTACTAAGGTGATCATTTATTTTAGTTGCTTGAGTTCTGTTACTTAAGTAAGATTTAAATAATTTTAAAGCAATTCCATTAATTCCTAATCTATCCATTTTATTCAAAAGTATACTGTGATTGACCCTATCGAAAGCTTTTTGTAAGTCTAGAAAAATTCCTAGACATTTATTTCCTACATCTAATTGTTGAATTATTTTTGAGGTAACTGCCATAATAGCATCATCAGTGCACAAATTTTTTCTGAAACCAAATTGATTATCATTTAGTAGTTTATTTTTTTCTAAAAGTGTTATTAACCGTGTTTTTATACATTTTTCAAATACCTTAGAGAGACTGGGTAATAGTGAAATGGGTCTGTAATTATTAAGATTATGGATCTAGAATACTGATTTCAACTGATGTGGGATTCATCGCCTGTGAATGCCAACTGCAGTCAAACTAGCAAGCAATGGATTCCCGGCCTTCATTGTACACGAAATGACTTGGCCGACCGCCACCACCACTTGTTGAAGAGCTTGCTACTTGTTGCACAGGCTGTCAAGGAGAATCTTCGCTGAACAATGTCGTCTTTCATATCGGATCTAAATTTAACTGAGTTGTCCTTGTCACAGTTACAAGCTTTGAGAAGTTGAACTGATGTGCGAGAAAATGTCGATTTTTCCAACATGACAAAAAGCGTGGAAGTTTAGCTGTACAGGCATCGAAGAAAATTGGCACCATACTCCATCTACAGTAAGCTGGGTATATTAGTACAGTGCAACTCCACAAATAGACACAGCAATGTTCCGTGTGCGAGACGAGGTACGAACTCTGTCTTTCTACGGAGTACTGCGGACATTGGTAAACATAAGGGCTGTACAATGTTTTTTATGGCGTGCGGGCCGAAACATAAATAATTAACGTATGTAATTTTAAATAATATATTGTAGTAAATGCAAAATATATAACAAAACAAATCCGTGATTAAGTATGATATATACGGGATACATCTGAAACAAAAAGCAAACTTCTGGAGGAAAACCTCTATAAATATATCTACATACGGGGCTTTCATTTCAAAACTTCCCACTCTAAATAACCAGTTAATTAAATTGAATTCAATTTAAACCAAAAAAAAAAACATGTAAATTTAGATAGCAAGGGGGAAGTCTTAAACAAGGCTTAATTGCATTTAGCCACTCCCACTTTGAAATTTCAAATGGCACCCATATATTTTTAGACTTAAATATGAAAGAGCATTCAATTGTTTATACACCACATTCATTTGTTTTCGCATCTTTTGTTTTCTATCGTCGCCTGGCAACCTGGATTGTTGTTATTGTTGATTAGAGACTTATTGAGCATTTCTTGTAATAGTTGTGTTTGTGTATTACATTATTTTAAAATGGTGTATACCCTTCAACAGAGAACATAAATCATCCCTATTGATTAAATTTAGGAAATACATAAAATAAGCTGTGTTTTCATCGTACAATCAACTGATAATAACAAAGCTTCTTATAATCACTACAGAATGCCTCGTAATTAGATAAATTTTTATTTATCCTATGCACTGTTCTGATCGAAATGTCAAATTCTTGAGCGATGGCTCTGATTGATTCACCTTTTTTAAACCGTTCCAATAGTTGTAACTTCTGCTTCAACATAAGTACACATTTTTTGTTCCCTGCCTTGCTGCCAACATGTACGAGTATCTGCACACTACTGCACTGGTTCGACTGGTTAGCCCTGTGCAGCACGGGACAGGATGCGTTGATTTACCTTGTATCGTGAAGTATACGAGAGTGAGCGTCTATTTGTGGAGTTCCACTCTGTTGACAATTTCATAAACTATTTATATTTAAGCTCTGTGTTTTGTTTATATGCATTTGATTTCTTTAAGACCAACAGTATTTTAATTGTTTATCTTTCACATTTTTATCACTTTTTCAGTCTCTGGGCTACATTCTTTTTAACCACTTGACTATTTAATTACAGACGTGGACAAATTATTAGACTAAAACGTTTTTCTTGGAAACATAATATAATTCTTCATATCAACTATCAGTCTAATTCACAGAGTCTCTATTGTTGTAAATATGATTGTTTACATGTTTCGGTATTTTTGTCCAATGGTTAAGTATATCTTGTCTGGCTGTGTTGGTACTACTGGTGTTTTAATTATATACTGCAGAAGATATTCAACAGTCTGTTCTCCCATGGCCTGCAAGAAGACCGGACATCAACAAAATTGAAAATCTGTGATCTATACTGAAGAAGAAAGTGAACAAAAAGAGGCTTACAACAAAACATGGACTCATTTAAGCACTGTCTGATATCTGGCTAAACGATGCTGATATTCAAAGAAAGTGTCAAACTTTGGTTTCCAGCATCCCTGACAAAATCAACGTGTTAATAAAGAATAAGGGAATGTTCACAAAATATTAGTAACCTCCAGACTCAATTTTCTGTTCATTATTTCTGTGCAAAATACATTTTTGTTCATTATTTCTGCCAATAAATTCAGCGTTGTTGCACATATGATTAATTTGGTCTAATAATTTGTCCACGTCTGTACTTATGCCGTAGCCTTTTTATTGCTATTTGCATCTAATTGGATCTAACAGCTTGTTAACCATTTTCTTATGGAATTTGATGTCGGAGGTTTTTCTTTCCACATAGGTATTATGGTATGTATCAGCTTAAGACGAAAAGTGCATCAATGCTCGAATCAAGTTGTCAATGATATAGTGAGGATCATGTAAGTAGATATAGTTCCGAAAAGTATAATTTGACCGTCTCTTCAGTGTTGCCAAATAATATCAGTTATTACCAAAGAGGGAAAAATTACAATGCTGAAATACATGTCTTACTTATTTACAATATATCATCTTTATGTTGAGAGGTGTTTCCTACATGATTCAATAATTTATGAAAAGGTATATTTACTTTCTGGAATTATCGCATATTATCTTGGTAATTTGGATTAATATGAACTGATATTAAAATTTATTTTGTCTGGCAACATGAAATTGATTGCTTTAACTAAACAGTTTACGATTCACGAGATCTAACCTAAAATGTAGTTTGATCACGTGAATTGATTAGTACGAATTCCGAAAACAGAACACCACTTTAAAACTGTACAGCTTACTTAAATTACTTTCAAGCACTTTCTTTCTTGGAGAAGTCGCTGCCATGCTATTTCCTCTCTTGAACATTTTAATAAAAATCTAAATACGAAAGAATTTCATTAAAATGTCGAATATATTTACATACATGTTTCATACGAAGTAGGTCTATAAGTTATTTCTTATTTAATTACACTTACCTGAATATAGAGTTGAATTGGAATCACAACGCAACACAACTGAATTATGTATTCATATCAATAATAATACTGATATTACTAATTAATTATTAATTCACAAACTAGGTACTTGCATTCTCATCAGTTTACTTTAATTCAAACCGAAGTTATTGATACCAACATAACAGTTAGAAAATAACTGCCAGTTGTAGTATCTATCAGTACCCGAAATTCGAAACGAAGTTGGTAAAAGAAAATTCCACCCGAGAGCTAGAAAATCGCTAATCCACTAGCATATGTAGCAATAGGGGAAAAATGGTTAGGTTTCAACCTTACGGTATTAAGTAAGCTGACCCGGACTATACACTCATTGCAGAAGTGCCGCCATCTTGCAACTGTTGCTTCGTTTCACTTGTGCGCATATCGATAATACTGCATGTAGCGTTGATAAGGCGTCCCATTAAAAATGTAGGTCTCTACTTCAATTGTATCTTACTGACTCGCCTTTGTAGGAACTGAATTTTTGTGAAACCTGTATAAAGTATATAGAAAAAAACATGCAATTTCACTGAAAATCGTTTCTGAATAAAGTCCTATGTAACATTAATTCATCTAATCATTTATTAATTCTAACAGCAATTTGTATAATTTCGACTAGTAATAACTTATTTCATAAATATTTAGATATTATTAATTTAATGTGTGTATTTTTTTTTTTTTTTTTTTTTACTTTTTATTTCTGTCTGTTTTTATTGAAATCACTGGCTTCTGTCTGATTGTCAATTTATATTATTTTTTTTTCTGCTCGAGTGTTATTTATTGGTTTTAATTAAGTTACTTAATGTATTTAGTAAACTGTCCTTGTAAATTTTATGTTATATTATTGACTAAGACCACACCGTACACGAGTCTGGCTCTTACGGTAGTGGCTAGAAACATTTTTGTTTTATAATTTTAATTTGTACTCGCTAGCTATCTAGCTAGTTAAATAAACTATATTAAATAAACAAATTTGTTTATTAATTTCATAATATCTATTTCACATTTAGACATCCATTTACTCTTTAATCACTAACTCGATCTTGTATTAACGAAGTACCTGTAATTAAGTGAGATATTATAAGTTATTTAATTTGTTCTGATTTATTTACGTAAAACATGCCATGGGGTACTTCAAATCCTCTGTAAATTACGCTTTTTGTTTAACTCTATGATTTGATTTATCTCAAGATAAAAAAAATGTGTAAAATTCAACCTGCAAGCAAATTAAAACAATTTTTGTTTGTATGTTTTATGTAATTATTTTATGCATCTTTTTATTTGTATTTGTTTGCTCTAATATTATAAATGGAATACAAGATGACTAAAAGATATGGAACACTGTTGCTTCTCTAATTTTAATTCAAGTGAAGAAACATAATTATACAGAGTGTCTGACTCGAACCATCCATGCTAAACTGTTTTAGGCATTAAGCACAACACGACTAGAGGTGGTCACTTTTATTTGTTAAAATTCTCTAATTCGTAGCGCTTGTATTTGCTGATTGAAAGCAACTAAAATAATAAATAATCATAGACGGGTGGACTGATTAATATTATTAATTCATACGATGCGTTTGACGAAATAAACATTCATTTCTAACACGCGGATCTCTAAAGATAATTCATGGCTCTCAGCTAGAGTAATGGGTTCTGTGAATATTTTGAGTGCCTGTGAGGGTTCGATTCCCGGTTCTTCTTTTCGTACTATTAATTTCGAACTCCGATTCCAGGTGATTCTATAGTTAAAACTGATTTAAAACGGAAAGTACATATAAAAGCTCGAATCCTGCCTTCGATGATCATTCACGTTTCGAACCGCTGAAAGTGAAAGGTGGCGAAGGAAGAATTGAATATAAATTAATGCTCCAGCAAACAGAATAATAATATCCAACTCCATGCGGGTTGCCGTCGATCTCGTATGTAATGAACCATATTGTCCGTTATAGTATGAAACCAATATAAATTAATGTTCCAGCAAACAGAATAATAATAATATCCAACTCCATGCGGGTTGTCGTCGATCTCGTATGTAATGAACCATATTGTCCGTTATAATGTGAAATCAATATAAATTAATGTTCCAGCAAACACAATAATAATAATAATAATAATAATAATAATAATAATAATAATATCCAACTCCATGCGGGTTGTCGTCGATCTCGTGTAATGAACCATATTGTCCGTTATTGTATGAAATCAATATAAATTAACGTTCCAGCAAACAGAATAATAATATCCAACTCCATGCGGGTTGTCGTCGATCTCGTGTAATGAACCATATTGTCCGTTATAGTGTGAAATCAATATAAATTAATGTTCCAGCAAACACAATAATAATAATAATAATAATAATAATAATAATAATAATAATAATAATAATAATAATAATAATAATAATAATAATAATAATAATATCCAACTCCATGCGGGTTGTCGTCGATCTCGTGTAATGAACCATATTGTCCGTTATTGTATGAAATCAATATAAATTAACGTTCCAGCAAACAGAATAATAATATCCAACTCCATGCGGGTTGTCGTCGATCTCATGTAATGAACCATATTGTCCGTTATAATGTGAAATCAATATAAATTAATGTTCCAGCAAACACAATAATAATAATAATAATAATAATAATAATAATATCCAACTCCATGCGGGTTGTCGTCGATCTCGTGTAATGAACCATATTGTCCGTTATTGTATGAAATCAATATAAATTAACGTTCCAGCAAACAGAATAATAATATCCAACTCCATGCGGGTTGTCGTCGATCTCGTATGTAATGAACCATATTGTCCGTTATAGTGTGAAATCAATATAAATTAATGTTCCAGCAAACAGAATAATAATATCCAACTCCATGCGGGTTGTCGTCGATCTCGTATGTAATGAACCATATTGTCCGTTATAATGTGAAATCAATATAAATTAATGTTCCAGCAAACAGAATAATAATAATATCCAACTCCATGCGGGTTGTCGTCGATCTCGTGTAATGAACCATATTGTCCGTTTTTGTATGAAAGTAATATAAATTAATGTTCCAGCAAACAGAATAATAATAATATCCAACTCCATGCGGGTTGTCGTCGATCTCGTATGTAATGAACCATATTGTCCGTTATAATGTGAAATCAATATAAATTAATGTTCCAGCAAACAGAATAATAATAATATCCAACTCCATGCGGGTTGTCGTCGATCTCGTGTAATGAACCATATTGTCCGTTTTTGTATGAAAGTAATATAAATTAATGTTCCAGCAAACAGAATAATAATATCCAACTCCATGCGGGTTATCGTCGCTCTCGTATGTAATGAACCATATTGTCCGTTATAGTCTGAAACCAACGTTTTTCTTGTCCTACCCAGTTTATGATGTTCTCATGGTAATGTCGCTAGGAGTGACAAATTGTCAAGTTGTCTGTTCTTTAAAGGTGATTTCCTATTATGTCCCTTTGTCATGCCACAGTAAGATTGAAACTCTGGCTCATGTCTTGGGTTCATGCCCAACTGGCGAAACTCTTCATAACAGCAGACATCACAAGATCAGGTCTGTAATCGCAACATGCCTTAAGTCCAATGGCTACACTACCTATGAAGAAGTCCATGGAATAGCGGATACCGGAAGTCTTCGGCGTATTGTTATTATAACATTTAAACCTGGAGAGGCAAAAGGTTATATTCTGGATCAGACTATCAGATTCGAGACGTATCAAAATCAACCCGAGGAGGTTAATTTAGAGAAAAGGGCAATTTATGAACCAACTATCCCTTATTACAAAACTTCATATAAACTCAGGGTTATAGAAGTCATCGGACTAATGGTGGGCGCTAGAGGGACCATAACAAAACAATTCGTGTCATTTTGTCATAAATTTGGAGTCCCAACAACAATGAAGGAAATTTCTATGATAGCTTTGAAGGGTTCTCTGTAGATTTTACGGCGACATTTGTATTTCAATTCAAATTGAATTTTCTCATTCTGTTTTATGTGTATTTTTTATTTTACTGCAAATTTTCATTGTGTGAAATATTATCTTCTGTAAATTTTAGTTCATTGTAAACAAATTTCTTGTAAAACATTTTAATGTCATTTTAAATGTTACTGTTTAACATTCTTTGTCTTTGGCAACCTCACCAAGTTGAGGAAGATTGAATAAATAAAAAATAAAAATTTAATTAATCTGAAAGATTGGAGATAACTTACGCATTAAAAATAATATCGGGACTATTATAACATTAGGTTCCCTACTTTTTCTAGTGTTTATAAATGATCTTGCCCCCCTTATAAAAGATGCAGGTCATCCCATATTATTTGCAGATGACACAAGTATAGTAATTACAGCCAATTACTCCAACACATTCCAATCTTCAACAGAGGAAATTCTCTTCAAAATATGTGACTGGTTCTCAGTCAATAAATTGGTATTAAATTGTAACAAAACTAGCATAATTCAATTGAAATCCTATCCAAATTCAACGTCGCAAATTTCTAGCGCAATAATTAACAATAGATCCCTATTAGAAACAACAACCACCAAATTTCTTGGCTTAAAAATCGATACTGTGTTAAATTGGAAATCATATTAAAGAAATTACCCCCAAACTAAATTCAGCTTGTTTTGCTATTAGATCTATGCAAAAGATAATACATATCAATACCTTAAAAACACTATACTTTGCATACTTCCACTCGGTAATGAGTTTTGGAATAATATTCTGGGGAAATTCCACAGATAGTAACAGTATATTTCTATTACAAAAAAGAATAATTAGAATAATAGTAGATGCCAAATCTAGGGAATCGTGTAGGACTATTTAAAAAAAATTACAAATAATGCCCATGGCTTGTCAGTATATATTTTCATTAATAATCTTCCTCGTATGTAATCGTGAAAACTTTGTAACTAATTCAACAGTTCATAGCATAAATACACGTCAAAAAATGACTTCATACTCCATCGGCAAGTCCATCGTGCTATCAAAAAGGAGTGCGTTATATGGCAGTAAAAATTTTTAATAGCCTCCCTATCGATATAAAAAATGAAACTCAAAACATAAAATTATTTAGGGCCAAATTAAAGAAGTACCTAATTTCTCACGCCTTCTATTCTGTAGGTGAATTCATGACACTCAATAACACTTCATGAAATTGATACTAAAACTTTGTGTTGTACTAGTAGACTATATTGTAAACCTCGTCTGTATATATTTCATCTAAACTGTGACTATAAATTAAGACTTTATAATAGTATTAAGTTTTTGACTTGTTCCATATTCTAGCTGTAAGCAATGTATGAATACCATGAAATTTTAATAAATACAATACAACAAATGGCCCAATAAAACACTATCCAATCATAAACGCGTCTATAACAAACGTTGGAAAGCCGAAATATGATAAAGAATAAATTTACCTAACATATTTAACGTAAAATTATCATACAAAGACATTCACATGGCCGCTAATACAAAGATTCCGCCTGCGAAACCACTGAATACCTCCCACATGTCAGGACTGATATTTGGGCTGTCTAAACAAAAAGAACGGCTCACATCAGACACACTGTACACTATTTTTCCGTTACATTCCGTTAATAGCAGTTCAAACTTTATGAACTAAAACTAACAAATTCTACTGCTATTAATTGTCTTGTAGCCGACGCATTCCACTTGGACCACGTGTCAGCGCAAGGTTTGATATACACATTGAAGCAGCAAGCTTTTAATTAAAATGTATGAAAACTTGTATCTGACAGCAGTTTTATTACGTCGCCTCCTGGAATACAACTTGGGTTAAAATAGATTCTCATACGGTCGCTTCCGGCCTCAATATATATTCCTTTTTCTCTGAACAATTTTTCACCCACAGATATGATATAAAAGCTTCCGCTCCTAACCTCCCATTCCGAATAAATACTGGAAGATAGTAACAAATGTTTGCATTTATGACATTTATTACACGACATGTAAAAAAAAACAAATGAGAAAAGCTTGCATAGTTGCCTTGACAACTGGGTTTAATGGATAACCGCCCTGTACTCATATACAATATTCTGTACCCGAGGGAAGTGCCATATTTCTTTTATCAGAACATTAAACACCATAGTCATAAGAACAATGAGCAGTCTATGGGTTCAGCATCATCGCCAGTACCGCTAGTTACTTGTATTCTTATTTGTAATGGGAGTGAAACTAAACGAGTTCACCCTGTAAAAATGAAGCCGACGACGACGACGACGACGACGACGACGATGATGAGGATGATGAGGATGATGAAGATGAGGACGATGAGGATGATGAAGGTAATGATGATTAGAATGAAAATAATGATGATGTGAACGATTATGACTATGATGATGAGAGGGACGTTCATGATTAGGGATGATGATGATTATGATGAGGATGGTGAAGAAGAGAAAGAGGAGAATGAGAATGATGATGGTGAGAATGATGAAAAAGATGATTATGGTGATGAGTTGGAGGATGATGACGAAGAGGATGATTATGAGCATGAGAAGGAGGATGATCACAATGGTTAAGAGGATAAGGATGATGAGAAGGAGAAGGATGATAAGTAAGATAAGGATGATGAAAATGAGAGAGACGGGGTGATGAGGATTATGATGATGATAAAGCTAATGAGGGTAGTAAGGATGCTGACGATGAGGAGGAAGATAATGAGAAGGATAATGAGGGGATAATAAGGATGATGAATGTTTTAGTGGCTGGTGGTTCAGTTGATGTTATATTGGACGCGTTCGTAAAAGAAGTGAACTCCTTGATGTACATGGTGTATCCCTCAACTCATTCAGGATTTCCGAATGGTGCTCTTCATATATGACCAGTGATCTTTATTAATTCTTGTTCTTGAATGCCAAAATGCGAGTCATATTTGAAAGTGATGTGCATCGACTGGAGTGGTTTGTAATTTTCTGTTTAACGGCCAGACCAGTGCAGTTTGAAATGTTGGCAAACAAAGAAACAAATGGTAGTGTAG
Source organism: Periplaneta americana (assembly GCF_040183065.1). Classification (NCBI taxonomy): domain Eukaryota; kingdom Metazoa; phylum Arthropoda; class Insecta; order Blattodea; family Blattidae; genus Periplaneta; species Periplaneta americana. The sequence goes on from NC_091130.1 coordinate 27,842,161, forward strand.
TGATAAAAATAAACAAATGCTAGGGACGCGATAAAATTAAACAAATGCTAGGGACGCGATAAAATTGTGCGATAAGCGGTCATGATTGGTTGAAAGACGTCCTTTCGTACCGTTTTATTGGTCGAAAGTAGTGTGACGTAGTAAAAGTGTAATAGTCATAAAAAAACAAAGAATATTTTATATTTACTGAATTACAAATTAAACATAGAATAACAAAATTCTATAGTGATGAAATTATCGTATATTGAAATATATTGTGATAGATTAAGGAAACTATTTGCAAGAAATCAATTACTGACCAAGTGCCTAGCAAGTTTGCGTTTGAATTCAATTTTATTTCGACAGTCCCTGATGCTAGCAGGTAACGAATTCCAGAGTTTTGGCAGGGCTATTGTGAAAGAGGATGAGTATGAGGATGTGCGATGAGATGGTATTGTTAGTACAGTCGTGGACAAATTATTATCAAAATTGAAGATTTTTATGATAATTCTGTTTACAAAATTTGACTTTTCAATTTAGACTACAGTTGACAATTTTGCATATTTCCATCATTATAGTAGACAGAAATATGCAAAAAATGGCAACTGTAGTTTAAGTTGAAGAGCCAAATTTTGTAAAAATACATAATAATAAAACTCTTTAATTTTGCTAAAAATTTATAAATATGCAAAAATGTCAACTACAGTCAAAATTGAAGAGTCAAATTTTGTAAAAATATAAAATAAAAATCTTCACTTTTGATAATAATTTGAAAATATCCAAAATTTGCACTGTAGTCCAAATTGAAGAGATGAAGTTGGCAAGAATATATAATAAAAATCTTCAGTTTTGCTAATAATTTGTAAATATGCAAAAATATAAAATGTAGTCCAAATTGAAGAATCAAATTTTCTAAAAATATACAATACAAATCTTCAATTTTGCTAATAATTTGGAAGTACGCAAAAATGTCAACTGTAGTCTGAATTGAAGAATCATATTTTGTAAAAATATATAATAAAAATCTTCAATTTTGCTAATAATTTGTCCACGTCTGTATTGTTTCATGACGAGAGCGTGTGTTCAGTGGGGATGATGAGGAGAATGGTCATGATGAGGATGATGGTGAGGAGGAGGAGGAAGATGAGAATGAGGAAGATGATGAAAAGGATGAAGAGGATGAGGAGGATAAGAATGAGGATGACGAGAAGGACGATGAGGAGGATAATAAGGATGAGGAGGAGATAAATAGGGATGATAATGGATGAGGATAGTGAGGAAAATGACGATGAAGAATAAAAAAGAAGCTGAAAGAATGTATTACATCAAACGTATTATTAATAAAGAAAAAAGTTACAGGGAAAAGGAAGACCTTTTGAAAAACTACAATATACTATTCTACCTTCCTAAGCCTAAAGGATTATATCTAAGTTTTTTTCGGATTTTTTACCGTAGTAATGTTCAATGGTGTCTCTACTTTTCCTAACCAGAATGGCAGTAATTTATTTATGACGTATCTCAAAATTTTATTGAAATCCTAAGCGAAATAGCAGTAAGTTATCCTGGTTTCCTCAGGAATATACAGTACACATAGTCGTAACTCTGATATGTAACCATTCCGGCGTGCAGAGCCCAACGTAATATAAAAACATCACATTGTGGCTCAAAAATGAATACGGTACGTAATTTAACAAATCGCTCTTTACCCGAAAGTTTGCAGTTCTTGAGATATGTCCTTTTCGCTTAGGAGAGCATAATAGTAGCAGACATACCGTAATTAATATTAATTTTGGATCTGTCATGATAATGAAGATGAGACCTAAAATCAGAAGAGTAAGTCTCAATAACATGGACAACTTTATTATTCAAATACTGAATTACATAGAAAGTCAAGTCTTTAAAAGCATTTAAAGTTAAGAGTTCATCAATTGGAACACTTAAGATGACAGTTTTAAAGCAGTTACAGACTGAAGCAGCTGCAAACGGCAAGTATCCCTCCCAAGCATCAACTAGAGATTTTTTTCTCTCCAAGCGGAGATCTCGTCTTGAGCACCACATTAGCTGAATAAAGAAAATGACGATCATCCAACCATTCAACTTCTCCTTCATTCGATTTATAGATCGTATCACTTTGATTTAAGTAGACCTTTCCTCCTCACCACAAGCTCTAGAGTTCTGAAAGCACTTCCTTCAAAGATTCTCAAGATACTTACAATGCTGTTAACTTCCCAGCTCGAATGAAGCGATTTTCACATTTCTTTTCTTGTACTATAAGGCGTATAAAATTTAGATACCGTATTTAAAATATTACTCATTCGAAATGTAATTCGGGTGATAGTCTATCTCGAAACGAAACCGTAGTTTCAGTCCAAACAGATATTGTAAGATATATTTTGTTCTACTGGAGGTGTGAAAATTATTCAATGCATAACTTTCATGATATGTATTATCAATTTTTGTATATTTTAACTGATTGAATTGGTTACGCTTTTAAATTGAATTAACTAAATTGTTATTTATTATATTTTATAGTTAAACTGAATAATAATTATTATTATTTAGATTTGTTAATTTAATTATATGCTTGCTATGTACTGTACATTTTTTTAGAGTCACCAACGTAGCCCAGTCGGCAGACGGGCTAGTGTGTTGATCCGGAGCTGCGCTCGGGCTTGAGTTAGAACCCCGTTTGGTCTGATTACCTGGTTGGGTTTTTTCCGAGGTTTTCCCCAACCATAACGCAAGTGTCAGGTAATTTATGGAAAATCATCGGCCTCATCTCACTTTATCTCGCCAAAAAATACATAAAAGTTTATATATATATATATATATATATATATATATATATATATATATATATATATATACACACTGCCGGGCAAAAAAAAACGCAACACTTGAATAAATTTGAAATATCAATCCGTAATACAAATTATAACATTTCTGTGTGCTTCTATGGACCTGTTTGTGTTAGGCAAGTGTTAATTCATGTTTTGGGAAGAAAAGTATACCCATTGGGTCGTTTGTGACACCCTCTTTGCCACTTCCTGTCCGGTACTGTATATTTATTGCTGTGCCATTAAAGTTTACAACCCTAAACCCAAGCAGCTAAAACAAAGTTACAACACTATAGTTTTCTCCTTTTGGTTATAATGGAATTCTGTGATATTGAACTCAGTTTTAAACAACATTTAAGAGAGTTAAGATACCGTTAACCCCCGAGAACTCCGCTAGAGTAGTCATGTTGGAAAAAGATGACCGCAGCTTATGTTATGTGGCTCAGGTGTCGCATACATGGCTCCGTAGCTCTTGAAAAGTATCTGGAGCATGTTGACGGACATTCCTTCCTAAAATGTCCCACAGATGATCAATTGGGTTAAGATCTGGACTGCGTGACGGCCATTGCATGATTTCGATCCCTACTTCATTGAGGTACTGGAGGACGTATCGCGCCACACGAGGACGTGTATTGTCTTGTATGAGCACGTAATTGTCACCAATAAATTATGTAAAAGGAAGAACATGTTGCCCAAGAATTTCTTCAATGTAGCGATGGGCAGTAAGAAACCCATCTTCCACAAAACAAGATTCGTTCGTGCAGTCAAACTGACGTCTGTCCACACCATCACTGAACCGCCCTAAACTGCTGTCCTTGATAAAAATTTGCATGGAGAATACCTTTCTCCAGTCCTCCACACTCTTTCTCTTCCATCTGAGGACCTGAGGCAGAATCAGGACTCATCTGAGGATAAAACTGTTCCCCACTGTTTGTCAGCCCATTTCTGATGTTCCCTTGAAAATTGTAAGCGAGCTTGACGATGTTGTCTTGTAAGTTCTGAGCCAAGGGCAGATCTTCTGGATATCAGGCCAGCATCATGTAACCTCCTCCTCACAGTCCACTCACTGAAATTCACATCTCGCACTTAGTCTAGTCGATTTCTGGCTTCGACCGCAGTGGTGTGGCGGTTACGCACCACTTGAAGGCGCAAGAACTGGTCATCTATAGCAAGAAGTTGACCTTTCCCTACCATATCTCGGTCTTCGAGAATATGAACCGAGTTCCTTGTACCTTTGCACTGTACGTGAAACCGTCGACGGAGTTGTATGCAACACCTGAGCCACATAACGTGAACTGCGGTCATCCTCTACCAACGCGACTGCCCTAGCGGCGTTCATGGGGCTTAACGTCATCTTAACTTCCTTACATGTTGTTGAAAACTGAGTTCAATATCACAGAATTCCATTATAACCAAAAAAAAAGAAAACTATAGTGTTGTAACTGTTTTAGCTGCTTGGGTTTAGGGTTGTAAATTTTAATGGCATAGCAATAAATATACAGTACCGGACAGAAAGTGGCAAAGAGGGTGTCACAAACGACCCAATGGGTATACTTTTCTTCCCAAAACATGAATTAACACTTGCCTAACACAAACAGGTGCATAGAAGCACACAGAAATGTCATAATTTGTATTACAGATTTATATTTCAAATTTATTCAAGTGTTGCATTTTTTTTGCTCGGCAGTATTAGTAGGTTATTTTACGACGTTGTGTCAACATCTAACGTTATTTAGCGTCTGGAAGAAATGAAGGTGATAATGCTAGTGAAATAAGTCTGGGGTCCAGCATCGATAGCTACCCAGGATTTCCTCATATTGAGTTGAGGGAAAACTCCGGAAAAAATCTCAACCAGGTAACTTGCCCCGACTTGGATTCGAACCCGAGCTACCTGGTTTCGCGACCAGACGTGCTAACCGTTACTCCACAGGTATGGAATATATGTACTAGTTTACTTAACAGTCATCGTGAATTTAGTGACAGAGTTTTTCAGTCAGCTGGTATCAGTGTGCCAATGTTGAAGTGAACGTTTGTTTCCCCCCCCCCCTTCTCAAGAAGTCTTCAGCGATTTACATGGAAGAAAATAATTTGGATAATATGACAATGTTCTCCTGCGACAATTAGCAAATACAAAACAATACATTTTCTTTGACGACATTTCACCAATTTTAGTTACTTGAAATGATAAAAAGAAGTTTCTTCTTTCATAAAATGCAATATTATTCTCTTTGATAAGTGACTTCGTGCAAGAAATACTTTTCTCTTACAGACTTAAAAAATCTCTAAAATTCAAAAAATCTTTTAAATATAATATGACAGATAATCCCAAAACAGATAGCTGTCCTTTCCACGGTATCTAAAAGATTCAGCCTACTTGTAAATCTAAATGGCCGTTCGACAATCAACAACAGACTGAAAATATGTAAAAATGAAACAGACCTAAATATCCATTAAAATAGGGCCAAATCCTCAGATAATCCCAAGAGAGATAGCTCCCCATTCCACGGTACCTAAATGATTCAGCCTACTTGTAAATCCAAATAGCCATTCAACAATCAACACCAGAATGAAAATATGTAAAAATGACACAGACCTACATAAATCCAACAAAAACCGGGCCAAATCCTAAGATAATCCCAAAAGAGATAGCTGCCCATTCCACGGTACCTAAAAGATTCAGCCTACTTGTAAATCCAAATGGCCATTCAACAATCAACAACAGACTGAAAATATGTAAAAATAACACAGACCTAAATCCATTAAAAATAGGGCCAAATCCTCAGATAATTCCGAACGAGATAGCTGTCCATTCCACAGTACCTAAAAGATTCAGCCTACTTGTAAATCCAAATGGCCATTAAACAATCAACAGAAGAATGAAAATATGTAAAAATGACACAGATCTAAATCCATTATAAATAGGGCCAAATCCTCAGAAAATTCCAAACGAGATAGCTGCCCATTCCACTGTACCTAAAAGATTCAGGCTACTTGTAAATCCAAAAGGCCATTCAACAAGCAACAGAAGAATGAAAATATGTAAAAATGAAACAGACCTAAATCCATTTTAAATAGGGCCAAATCCTCAGATAATCTCAAACGAGAAAGCTGTCCATTCCATGGTACCTAAAAGATTCAGCCTACTTGTAAATCCAAATGGCCATTCAACAATCAACAACAGACTGAAAATATGTAAATCCATTATAAATAGGGCCAAATCCTCAGATAATCTCAAACGAGATAGTTGTCCATTCCATGGTACCTAAAAGATTCAGCCTACTTGTAAATCCAAATGGCCATTTAACAATCAACAACATATTGAAAATATGTAAAAATGACACAGACCTAAATCCATTAAAAATAGGACCAAATCCTAAAAAAAAAAAAAAAAAACTAACACAGGTTTTCAGAAAAGATGGAACGTAGAATGAAAGTCTTTAGCAATAGCTGGCAATCAAACTAAAAAATCTTGACTTCGCATGCACTATGTAAGTAACAAAGTAACCCAAGGGGGCTGACTAGTCAAAGTATGACTGGTGTGCATAAATGAAATAAGTTCAGACATTGTTCAATTGCTCTTCAACTTTTGAATCTATCAATTTACAATTTTTACATCATATACACAACATTTGCAAATGTATTTTAGTTTTTATATTATCTTTCTACCTCATATACTTGAAATTATAATAAAATTTAAACCTGAAAAACGTAATTAAATTTAAGCTAAAACACTGTTATTTTAGGAACAATTTTCTCAAAAACTACTGGGAGTAGGACGCTGAAATTTTTCATACTCCTATTTCTAATTGTAGTGAAGAAGCGTAGCCACTTTTACATAGTTATAAAAATTGTTATGGATTTTACAGCAACAGAAGTATGAAAAAAAATATATAATAATTTTGAAGAAAAAAAATTTCACGATGGAGAATATTTATTTTTCTAGTGAACGAACATTCATAATGTGATGAAAATGGCGGAAAATATATCCAACTGCATTTCTATTATGCCTGAATTTTAAGGCCCTGTAGTGCGAAGAGTTTGTGGGGGAAAAGTTCCTAAATTAACAATGTTTGTATCTTAAATTCAAGTACTACATTACAGCTATAATTTTTTTATAAAATAAAGTATACGAGATAAAAAGATAATCTATAAAGCAAATGTACCTGCAAGTATTGGGTGTGTACTGTAAAAATGACTATTACACTCTTACTACGTCATACTACTTTTGACCAATAAAACGGTACGAAAGGACGTATTTCAACCAATCATGGCTGCTTATCGCACAATTTTATCGCGGCCCTAGCATTTGTTTAATTTTATCGCGTCCCTAGCATTTGTTTCTTTGTTTGCCAACATTTGAAACTGTGCTGGTCTGGACGTCAAAAATATATATAAAATTACAAACCACTCCAGTCGAGGCACAGCAGTTTCAAATATGACTCGCATTGGCATTCATGAAGAAGAATTAATAAAAATCACTGATCATACCTATGCATCTTCTGAAATCCGATTTACAAATAAATGAAGAGCACAATTCGGAAATCCTAAATAAGTTGAATACACCATATAGGCCTAAATCAACGAGTCCCACTTCTATTATGCACACGTCCAATATAACATCAATTGAACCACCAGCTACATTCAAATTTAAAAATTGTACATTCAATAATTATTCCTTTTAAAATTATTCATGTTTATTTTTTATGTCATCGCCGTTAATTAAAACTTTTCTAACACTTGTGTATATTAGTTAGGTTATGTTATAGCTTCTGCTCTGAGAGGATAAAAAGAACTTCTGCTATATGATATTATGGATAGTCACGTATCAGAGATTGTTTAATATTAAGATTTATTGAATAGTAATCATTACAGTGTCTACATAAAGACACTACTGCCATCTAGCATGCATCTAGCGTAATATTTGTAATGTTGAGATGGTACAATAATACATTTGAAGACAGTTGTATTTTCGTAAGTCAATTAATATTTTATTGTATTGGAGTACTTCGTTACTTCTAATCTTTATATACTTTCTTCTAATCGTGTAATAGTCAATTAAATCCCACTCGAGTTTTGATTTTCTCTAGATAAATCAAAACGTCTAGTGAGATTACTGTTGATAAATTCATAGATTCAAATGTTTAAGATTAATAGTAAAATTTCTTCACTAATATAGGGCAACCCAGTCTCCTTAAATCTTGCAATAATTGCATTATTGTACAATTTTCACAATAAATTACTGCTTCTTTGTGTATATAATACAACATCTAATAAAATGTGAAATTAGAAACATATAAGGTGGCTGTTTTTCGTGGAACATACTGTACGATTCGTTCTGCTAACGACGTCAATTTTCAGCGCACACAGACAATCCAGGCACAAAGTTTCGTGATGAAATATTCTACATTATATACTGGTTAAATGTACTTTAATTTAACGTAATTATGTAGTAAATATTCTGCACAAAGCTCAAAATGATATGTTGGATAGTGTATAAATTCAACAACATTATATTCTAGTGGTACAAAGTCAGATGGTCTGATGTTGATTAATTGTTTCTTAGTTACAATGATAATGTGGCAGTTGTGATGAATGAGGGTCATTCGCCATTGTATCACCGTGCCATTAATATTCAGCATGCAAACTCAACCTTGTGTGTTGTAATTTAATTTCTTACGTGGTATAAACCTTCCACATAAATTGATGTACAACGGACTGCATTATTACCATCAAATGACTATATATTATACAGGGTAATTTATTTAAAAATTAGTTCTGATACATCTGTTACCCTTGATTACTAAATATAGAGTACAGTAACAACCTCAATATCTGTTAAGACACACCAATAACGGAATGAACAGAGGTACGAAATGAATCCTCGGATAGTTCACGTGGAATTTTTAGTGACTATTACACTTTTACTACGTCATACTACTTTTGACCAATAAAACGACACGGAACGACGTGTTTCAACCAATCACGGCTGCTTATCCTACAATTTTTATCACCTCCCTAGCAATTGTTTGTTTTTATCACATTCCTAGTATTTGTTTATTTGTTTGCCAACATTGTACTTTCAACATTTGTACCTTTTAAAATGGTTCATGTTTATTTCGTCATCCTTAATTAAAACTTTTCTATCATTATCTATAAGATAAAACATTGTAATAAATATAAATAGATCACTTTCTTAATTAATAACAGTGTATATCTCCAATAAATCATTTCTTAGCATCGCCACAGATACACTTGATTGTACTTGTCACTAACTCTTGTCACTAGAGAGTTCTTGAAATTTATATTTTCCCCGCCATTCAAAAAATATTTCGATATGATACCTCTTGCACAAAAGGGGAGATCTATAACTGAAACTTGATTATTATATTTCAGTATTATTTGTATTTATCCTGGTAATAATGAACAGTTACACTCGTAGAAATTTTGTTTTTGCAGCATTAACTTCCCATGATTGTACGAGAAGATTCGAAGAGAACGGCAGTTACGTAGACTTTCGGCTCCCCCTACTACCATTAATGCATAACACAATGTCAATACGGCGGTTGCTGTCCTCTGCGATACAACGAACTTTTCTGTCGATTTTCGAGTTCGTCGTTTTTTTCCGGTTATTATATGCTTATTTAAGTTATGTTAGCTCTCGTTAGTGGTTTTATATTTTATTTTATCCGTCTTAGTATTTATTTTATTATTGTAAATATTTTTGTTTTATCACTAATATTATTATTTTCATTATTATTATCATTATTATTATTATTATTATTATTATTATTATTATTATTATTATTAATGGATTATTTTGTATTATTATCTTTGTATCATCTCCGTCATGATTATTCTATTATTATTACTATTATTATTATTATTATTATTATTATTATTATTATTATTATTGCTGTTACTATTATTTATATCATCAGCATTATTATTTGATCTCTGTAAAATTTATGTAGACTACTGGACTGTACCCGAGCACGAGCACATGCTCATTTCAGGTATCTATTCATATGTATTCATTTCAAATGTAAATTGTAAATAAATTTGAATTTGAATTTATCTTGTTTATATTATTTAGGTTATGTCATAGCCTAGATCATATATACCCCAGATAGGTCAGCCTTATAGGCTTTGACGTTAACAACTTTTGTCAGGTATATTATTATAATGTACCGAAGTACATAGGGTGTTTCCATGCAGATTTTCTGCGACATCGTATGATGAAAGAATAGTGGAACGGAGAAAAATTCTCTCCGGCACCGGGATTTGAACCCGGGTTGTCATCTCTACGTGCTGATGCGTTATCCACTAAGCCACACCGGATTCCTATCTCGGTGTCGGATCGAATCCTCCCAGTTTAAGTTCCACCTCTTGGGTTCCCTCTAGTGGCCTGCCCTCTGCACTACGTCATAGATGTCTATGAACGTAGGACAATGTCCACATATGTGCGGAGGTGCACTCGTTATGAGTGACTGATTGGCCGTTGTGGATGTGGAGAAGAATGGAACGTGTGAAGTGGACAGACAGAATAAGAAATTAAGTTTTGTTGGAAAGAGTGGGTGAAGAAAGAATGATGCTGAAACTGATCAGGAAGAGGAAAAGGAATTGGTTGGGTCACTGACTGAGAAGAAATGTCTATTGAAGGATGCACTGGAAGGAATGATGAACGGGAGAAGAGTTCGGGGTATAGGAAGATATCAGATCATAGACGACATTAAGATATATGGATCATATGAGGAAACGAAGAGGAAGGCAGAAAATAGGAAAGATTGGAGAAAGTTGGGTTTTCAGTGAAAGACCTGCCCTTGGACAGGACACTGAATGAATGAAATTAACACAGTGCAGATTGTCCCATTGTGTATGTTGTAGGGTAGCAACTAGCGGTGGAGACAACATTTATCTTCTGCTTTCAGTAGGTTTTTAATGTGCCAGTTGATATAAACAGCAGTAACATGAAATATAAACGCTTAGTATAGACTTTCGAAATATAGGTTACCGGTAAATATTTTCAAAAATAAAATGTTTCACTATATTTAAAGTGAATTTGTCGGACGTTAGTGAGATGGACAGTAGCATATCCCTCTTCACTGATGGTAGAGAGTGTGAGTAGAGGGGAAAGGCCTATCAGCCAACTGAAATGGAGATATTAGGAACTAGCTTCCTATTGGACCGCAGCGGGAAGCCCTAGTGACCGCTTATATACCGGCTAGACATGGTCCAACGAGAAACAGAAACGTTCCTGACACCCCAACTAAATTTAAGATGCACGGGGTTTAAAGTCTATAGACAAGATAGAGCGGGTAGAAGAGGCGGAGGTGTAGCGGTGTTCGTTCGTTCTTCGATCGCGCACTGTGAGTATCTCCTTCCCCAGCTAGCGGCATTAGAGGCAGTGGCTATTAGAGCCTACATAGGCAGACTCCCCTTCCTGCTTATGGCTGCCTACAGTCCTCCGGGCACTCTAAATGAACGCGATTTAGATAAAGTGACAAGTCTATCCGATAGATTCGTAGTCGCCGGCGACCTCAACGCGAAGCACGCTAGCTGGAATTGTCAACGCCCCAATCGGCAGGGCGATAGCCTTTTTCTAAATTCTACAGGAAACGGATACGTCGTGATGGCCCCTAGGGAACCCACACACGTACCGGATGCTGCGAATCAACTCCCTGACATTTTGGACATCGCTCTGGTGAAAGGTCTCACAACTAGAGCGAGACTAACAACCCTGGATGATCTTCCGTCCGACCACCTACCGGTGATAATGGAGATCATGCACCCAGTCGAACTCTCCCCAACCGCTGAGAAATTCAACTACAAGGCGGCAGACTGGGTGTTCTTCCAAGGCCAGGTAGCCGCTACGCTTCCACCACTCCCCCCTGAAGTCACTCCGGCAGGGATAGATAGGTCAGTTAGCGACCTGACGGAGTGCATAAAGAAGGCAATGGTTGCTGCAATACCGAAACGGTCTTCACAACCGGGACGGATGCAGCTCCCAGCCTATATTAGACAGATAAAGATCGCCTGCAATAGAGCAAGAACATTGTGGAAGCGTACTAGGTTAGATGAACATAGAATAGAAATGAACCGCTTGCGCAGGCGGATCAGTGAGGCGGTCCACGAAACGGTCGTGGATGCTTGGAAATCCAAAGTTGAGACGATGGACAGCAGAAAATGTCAGATGTCTGGCGTGTATCTCGAGCTCTGTCCAATCCGTCTCAATCTATACACCCATTAGTAGTCGGTCCAGATGTCACGGCCTTTACTCCTGAGGAGAAGGCTACCGCACTGGCAGACGTTCTAGAGACCACGTTTCAACTCGTGGAACAAAATTTAAACTTGGCCCATATCAGAGCTGTTGAGGAATCGGTTCGAGACCTCCTTAGCAGGGACCCGGAAAATGGGATACGACCTACGAACACCCACGAGGTCGCCCATTTCATTCGTCGCCTCGGCCCTCATAAGGCCGCAGGAGCCGACGGTATCCAAGGAATTATATTGCAGCATCTCCCAAGGTCAGCTATGAAGCGCATAGCAGAGATAATTAATAACATCTTGGCTTCCGGTCACTATCCCATTCCCTAGAAAGAGGCTCCCGTAGTTCTCTTTCCAAAGCCCGGAAAGGATAAGACGAATCCAAGCAACTATAGGCCTATTAGTCTCCTCAGTTGTCTCAGCAAATTGGCGGAGCGGGTCATACATAGACGCCTCACTGAAGTAGTGTTGCCCCAAATCAGGAACGAGCAGTTCGGTTTCCACCCTGGTCGTTCCACTACAGTCCAGGCACTCCGCATGACGGAGGACATTACCTGGGCTATGAGCACGAAGCGTGTAGTAGCTGCAGCTTACCTGGACATCGAGCGAGCATTCGACAAGGTTTGGCATGAGGGACTCCTCGTTAAGTTTCTGGGCATGGGAGTCCCAGATGGAATGATACGCCTCATTTCTAACTACCTCCGAGGCCGTACATTCAAAACCCGTGTAGGCACTAGTTTCTCCACACCCCATGAAATTCACGCAGGAGTCCCACAGGGTTCCATTATCGGGCCCATACTTTTCAATATATTCATTAATGACCTCCCGTTTCGCTATATCCACGGCAGAAGTAGTCATCTGTATATCTATGCAGACGACACTACCCTCTTGGCGATGGGCAAAACCTACAGATTAGCGTCCCGTAGATTGCAGTCGATCTTAGATCACCTCCAACCGTGGTTGCACGACTGGAGAATCAAGGTCAATGTAGAGAAATGTCAGGCCATACTCTTTTCACTAAGAGCGAGGCTCGAAGACATACCACCACCACCCACACTTTTCGGACGAGAAATGCCTTGGATGAACCAAATTAAATATTTAGGGATCATTATGGACTC